>NC_133769.1:172366315-172387166 GCF_003597395.2 Chelonoidis abingdonii | reverse complement strand
AGCAGCTTAATGATTGCTTTGGCTACTTGCATCACAGCAGCCCCCACAGTAGATTTTCCCACTCCAAATTGATTCCTGACTGACCGGTAGCTGTCTGGCATTGCAAGCTTCCAGAGGGCTATTGCCACTCGCTTCTCAACTGTGAGGGCTGCTCTCATCTTGGTATTCTGACTTTTCAGGGCAGGGGAAAGCAAGTCACAAAGTTCCATGAAAGTGCCCTTACGCATGTGAAAGTTTTGCAGCCACTGCGAATCGTCCCAAACCTGCAAAACTACACGGTCCCACCAGTCTGTGCTTGTTTCCCGGACCCAAAATTGGCGTTCAATGGGTAGAACCTGCCCCATTACCAGCAGGATCTCCAAAGAGCAGGGGCCCGCTGTTTGAGAGAATTCTGTGTCTATGTCCTCATCACTCTCGTCGCCGTGCTGCCGTAGCCGCCTCCTCCTCACCTGGCTTTGCAGGTCCTGGTTCAGCATAGACTGTACGAGAATGAGCGAGGTGTTTCCAATGTCCACGATTGCAGTCTTGATCTGAGCAGGGTCCATGCTTGCTGTGCTATGGCGTTTGCACAGTTCACCCAGGAAAAAATGCGCAAAACGGTTGTCTGCTACTTTCACAGTGGGAGGGGTGAGGCTGTACCCAGAACCACCTGCAACAATGTTTTTGCCCCATCAGGCACTGGGATCTCAACCCAGAATTCCAAGGGATGGGAGAGACTGCGGGAACTATGGGATAGCTACAGGATAGCTACCCATAGTGCAACGCTCCGGAAATCGAAGCTAGCCTCGGTACATGGACGCACACTGCCGAATTAATGTGCTTAGTGTGGCTGCGTGCATTCAACTTTATACAATCTGTTTTACAAAACTGGTTTATGTAAAATCGGAATAATCCCGTAGTGTAGACGTACCCCCAGAAACATAGCACAGGTTTGAGATACAAATATATCACACATATTTATAACTCTTGAAACAAAGATGATACAAAAATATAAACAAGATTATCATATTTAGGAAATCCTAACTTTCCAACTGATACTGTACATGACTTATTTTGTAAGATTCATTGCAACTTTGTAATATTGGTATCAATAATATTATAAACGGTCAGCCTTATTCCAGATAGCATCACAACATGTTTATCCCAACACAACAGAAGTTGTGGCAGCTTTGGGCTTAAGTCCCCTCCCCCTTGATCCTCTAATAATTATAATTATTTCTTATTTGTATTACCAAAGCACCTAAGAACCTTAGTCATGACCAGGACTCACTGTGCTAGCTGAAGTACAAACACAGAACACAATAATCTACTCTGACACCACAAGAGTGCCTCTGGTCCATTTTTCAGCATTTTCTTGTACCACTTACTTATGTAATTCCTCATGGTTCTCCCCGTCCCCAAGCTTTTCTTATTTGTGGCCATAACAGTTTCAAAGAATTGTTATTTACTCCAATAGTAAATTAGTCACAACCTTATACAGTTCTCACAACTAAACAGGTGGAAAGCTTTAATGATTCTTAAATGCCTAGCATAGCACTGAAATATGATTCTTAGCCCAGATTCCATCCATTGCAATGGGAGATTCCAAATCAGCTAACTGGGACAGAGACTCATGTGTATTTACTAAAGTTCTATATACCAGGAAAGCAGCATAGACATTTTTAAATAAAAATGAAACTCACCTGGGTTTCAGATTTCACGGCAATTCTAATCTCAGGCTGGGTGTAGTGATAGGTTCATGGAGCTTCACAGACCTTTAAAATGATGCACTCCAGTTTACAGATTTGCAGCAAAAAAAAATCGGTTTTGGGGGTGTCGCTCAAAACTCAGAATCTGGCAGCTTTCCGTTTGCTTTGAAGCTCTGGGTTTGTGCAAACTCATATGGTACAAAACAAGCAAAACCCTCATACAACACTGCTGCAAAATCAAGCCTGATGATTTCTGTAGAGCCAACCTACTCAGATGCGTGGCCTCCACCTTCTACTTCCATCTGAAAGGGCCTCCAAGAATTCTACAAAGACCTGAAGAAATGGCTAACAAGTTCTGCTCAACTCCTCCTTATTCTCCCAACTATTAATTTTAAGTAACATATTTCAAACATTTGCCACTCTCACTTTTTGTCTATAATGGGACAGCTACTTAACATATCAATCAGCGCATTGTTTTAAGTCAGGCTGGTCTATTGCATCTTTTCACGCTTCAGTTTAAAAAACAAAACAAAACATTGTTGCCACTTACAGAATTCATATTTTTAAAAAATCTGATTAACATTTTACCTTCCTTGCTCATCATTAATCATGAACAGTTATGTAGGTCACTAGGGGGTGTGTGTGGGTGGGTGTGAGTGAATGAGAGAGAGAGAGACTGTATGTAAAGAAAAGTAAATAGCAGGGAGAGACGTCTATATTTCAGCTTCTTCCAAGCAGTCTCAGAAGGTCTTTGGTGGCTTTAAAAATTACATCAGGACTTAATAGTTATGGCTTTCAATTCCTTTGTTCTTTCTGGAGTGTAGCAGTTTCAGAGCTAAGTTTAAAAAATGGATGGTACATTCCCTTTTCTAAATTAAATTGTCTATGTGGAGCCATTTACTAATGAAACTTATGTGTGCCACAACCACATCAGGCTTCTATAATGTTATCCAAGTCCCAGCTGCTTAGGGACTTTAAAGAGAGAGCACCACCTGCCAGACTTAAAAGTCTGTTCCATAGCATCTGTTGAAACAGGAGGTCAACTTGAGGATAGCCATAAGAGGCAGAAAAAGATAGGGCTCCAGTGAGAACACACAATCTGTAGTAATCCTCCTTTATGAAGCATTCAAATCCATTAAGGAGCAGAACCCCCTGAAGCACTGCACATCCAAGACATTGCACTATTCAGTGCCTTCTAAAATAACTCTCTCTACCTACAACCGAAGGGTAATTCAGAAAGTAAATCTGAATTCACTCAGAGAGGGGTAACAATATGGCAGATGAGCCTACTCAAGGCATTTCAACAGCTGCCTGATTCATTGCAAATGACCATTTAGTGTTATGCTTGACAGGCCACACCAGCTTTGCTCAATTGTCTTGTAAACATAGCAGCTAAGACACAAAACTCTACCTGACCATTCTTTACCTAGATCATTGAAAGAAAAGATTTTTTTGGTTTAAAAAAAGGGACTCATACCAGGCATATGGGCAGTAGAATTATTTAAGGATACGTGGGCTTGTGACACTACATCTCGTATTTGACATGGCAATATTATTATAATATGATTATGGCATAATTATGATTCATTTGGTACAAGATGAGTCATGTAAGGTGTCATTGGAAAAGTTATGATTTGTTGAATATGATTATCCTATTTCTGTGCATGTATCATTTTTGTATCTGAAGTTATTGAATGTTGACTAGGTATCTGTATTTCAATTGTGCTCACTCTGGAAGACACCCACTGCTAGCCTTTCAGGTAGAACTACGAAGAAGCCAGATAGTGCTAATGGATCATCAACAAAGACAATAGGCAATAGACAATAGGAAGAGTTTAGCCTTCCTGTAACATTTCAGACGGCCTGTAAATAATGGCCGCTATGACTCAGCTAGAGCATGTGACCAGGCCACACAATACTGGACTCCATTTTGGGTACCTATATTTTACAACAAACTGGGTGGGCACTGAGTTTGGAACGAAGGGTTCCAGCTATAGGTTAAAGCTATATAAGGTGGAGTGTGACATCATTTAGTGGCCTCACTCCTCACACAAGGACATTCCTGGAAAAACCTTAGGGACAAAGACTGAACTAGGGAAAGTGCTGGTCGCAAGCTAAAAGGATTTATAGCCTGTATATGGAAACCTGGTGGAATAACTGTATCATCAGCCAGGGTGAGAGATTGCTAATTCATATCTAATCTTTCTAGTATTTTAATCTTAATATGCATTTCCATTTATTTACTAGGTAATCTGCTTTGATCTGTTTGCTATCATTTTTAAAATCTATCATTTGTGGTTAATAAATTTGGTTTTTGCTTTATCTAAAGAAGTGTGCCTTTGAGTGAAGTATCTGGGGGGAAAATCTCAGCTTGATTAACACAGGCTTGTTGCGTATTCCTCTTCACATTGAGGGACGTGTGAACTATTTATGAGTTTACATTGTACAGGTCCCTGTGCAATGCAAGACAGTATAATTTTGGGTTTATACACCAGTGGGGAGTCCATACCTGGGGAGCAGGGAAATTGGCTGGTGTCTGCTGTTTGTGCTCAGGTAGCTCAGTCTGTGTGAGTGCTGCCACCTGTTGGGTGATAGGCCCTGGTAAGGCTGGTTGTAAATCTCCAGCAGAGCAGGGTCAACCCACTGTGTGCCCTGGAGGGGCGCAGTGGTTCCCATGGCTCCCAGACTGCACCCCTCACAGGGCTCAATGAGACGAGAGCTCTGACTAGCTTTGGCCAAATTCATTAAAGAAAGCAGATTTGGCTCACCCAAATTTTGCACATTTGTGTTGTTTCTAGTATATTATTTTGGTCAAAAAAGGAAAATAAATTCAAAAGTGTTAAAATGGTTTATTTCAACATTATCTTAATGAAATATTTCAATTTTTTAGGTCTAGATTTATAAGGGAACATAGGCACTATTCACAATTCCACTGGAGGAGGAGAAGGCAGTGGCAGTGCTGAAACCTTCCTGCCTTATACGCAATAGCCTTGTGGTTAAGGCACTCACCTGGGATATAGCAGACTTTGGTTCAAATATTCATTCTGGACCAGAGATTTGAACCAGATGCTAGGGAGTGCCCTCACCACCACATTATGGACTATTTTGAGAAATGGCCCATGCCCCAAATCCAAACTTCCAGTTGGAGACAGACAAGAAATGGCATTCACTGAGGGGGCCACAGCACAGGGAAGTAAGCATTCTAGTTTTTGTGTGTTATGATTTCTGGCTCACATCTTGTGAAGAGTCTGCAGGAGAACATGGATAAGGTGGTGGCTTATTAGTACAAGAAATTGTACGGTAGCAGGGAAGACAGGGAGAAGATGATGAATGGAGCCTGAGGACTGACTGATAGGTGGAACAGCTGAGGGATATCTCATCACATCTCCTTTTGTGTAACTTAATGAACAAACTTTGTGATTTCCCATTCACTGTGACAAACTTCATCGCTTGCCAAAATACCTTTGGGCTGTTAGTCAGTCAAATAGTTGCCCTTTGTGTGACTGTTAAGGCTTCAATATGTGAATGCATTGCTCTCTGTCTGACACCTAGCCCCATTACTGTTCCTAGAGATTTCCCTGTTCCACAGTATATTATTCAGAGATTTTTCATGGCATTTTTCCATGGATGATATTTATAAGAACAAACTATTTCTTTCTCTTGTCAGCTTATGGTGTGTTTCATCTCCCACTATCTCAGAAAGTGACAGCTTGATTATAATGTAGTTACCTTTTTTAGTGAACTCAGTGCATAATTTTATTTCCAGATGGGTTTATGCTGCTTCTATTTAAACTCATTATGAATAAGAGGACTGGACTGGAAAAATACAATGCACACAATTTTCTTTAAAAGGTGATCATTACACGGGGGCTACAGCAAGGGAAGTGTGTCCACTGTTACATTGTTGAAAAGATCAGTTTCTTAAACCTGAAAGTGTAGATGTGTTTGAGAGCCCTTTAGGACATTTATATGGAAATTGCAAAAATAAGTGTTTCATTTTCATTGCTTGGCATATTGTAAAAGCTAACACACTGAACAGCTTCAGTGTGCAAAGAGAAAGTAACAGCAGAGAAGGGACCAGAGTGAGGAAGTGCATTGCTCAAAGCAGGGATAGTGCCAACTCATGATCAGTAAAATTTAAATGTATTTTTACTCAGAGAAAAAACCTCAAACAGCTTATTTGCAAGTAAAATGGTATTTGTTGATGGTAAGAACTGCATGCTGATAAATTTTGCCAATGCTTGTGACAAGAAAATGCATGTAAATCAATGGAACTCTACAGCATGAAGTGTGGTTCTTCTCTGAAAAACCAACTCACTGAAGTGGCATCCTGGGGTTCTGTATTTATTTCATCCCAGCAACTTCCAATCAAATACACTCAATTCATAAGTAAGTGAATGACTAACTGCTACAAAATCAAAATGGAATCTTACAGCCCAGGTGTGTTTTCTTGCTCATCAACAGCCTGATAGATTCTACACTTGGTATTTGCATCACTTACACGATTATTAACTAATGAGCCAGAAAATAATCTGGCTCCTTCTCTGTCAGCCGTGTTGGCTGCACAGCGTTAACATAAGTCAAATGTAACAAAAAAAAAAAAGTCATGAAAGTGAGCCTGAAGTCCCAGACAGAGATCATTAATTTAGCAGGGAGGTATCATTTTTACTAGAGCTGGTCAAAAATTTTCTGAAAAAAATATTTGTCTGTGGAGAATAATGTTGATTTGACTAATTCATGGCAATGTATTGATTTCATTAACATTTTCAATGGGAAATTATCAAAACAATTCAATCAATGATATTTCCTTGTATTTTATAACAGTTTAAATATTTTGATAAGGTTGAAGGACAATATTCTGGAATATTTCATGAGAAATTCTGAGATTGCAATTTTTCATCTTGATTTGGCACAAAATGAAATCTCAAAATTCTTATGGGACAGGATTCTTTTTTTTTTTTAAACCAGCTCTAATCTTTATATCATTCTTTTCCTTAGCTGAAGAGCTTGACTTGAAATAAATGTTTAAATTGGAAAATATTGTAAGTGACTTGCCCTATGGGGAGTAAATGTCTCAGGTGATGAGTAATAGGGTATCTTGGATCCTGTGAGCTTTAGGTCCCCATTTCATCTCCTGGCACTCACTGGGACAGTGACTGATTGACAATGACATTTGAAGGCCACCTAAGGTACAAGAAATGAACTGGGAGGGGATCAGTTTAATATGCTCACATCACAAACAATCCCCCTATCACAATCTTTATAATCGACATCTTTGTCATCTCAGCACTGATATTAAATAGAACATGCCATTTACACTGATTTACACTCACCCATAGTGATGACAGCCCAAATCTGAGATTCTCTGCTTAGTGCCACCTTGATCAAGCAGGCACCTTTTGCTCCTTGCCTGCCTCTCAGATGTCAGACGGCTGGTTCCCCTTTCAGAATATGCTATGTTCAATTTGCTTCAAAAATACCTTCTTAAAATGAAGAGTGTTTTATTTAGAAACCAAGTTTATTTAACACAATCTCATATATTCTGACCCTATCCCTTCCCTTTGCATGGTTTAGGCCACCTATCTAGTCTGACTAGTAATCAGAATATTCCCACTCTCCCTAGAGTAGTTCATCCATCATTTCTCCTGGGGTATTTTTAACCAGTATTTAAAAATTATTCCAGTCATGCATTTCATCATATTCTATTGTTGTGCCAGAGACTTCGGTATATGAATTTAATTATTCACCAGTTGGGGCCTTTAGCTTTTCTACTTCCATTTTACCACTCCAGTACAAGCGAGTCCCCCTCCCACATCACTAAACAGAGATCATCACACGTCACAAAATGGTTAATTTCCTCTATCAAGGAGTTACTGACAGATTAGCCATGATCAGTAACACACCTGACGTACAATTTTATCAAGAAATAATATGATTCTAAATAAGAATTGGATCATCAGACATTCAGTTAAAAATGATAAGCGGGAGTTTTTCCCTCCCATAACTTTTTAAGTGACTAAAAGCTCTATAGTACATGAACAAAACAAATCGTGCATCTAAAATATAAAGGAAAGGAAAAAAACATAAAACACTGAAAGAAATTGACATGTGACAAATTAGCTCTCCCTGGGGTATTGTGAGGGTTCTCAAAGGAAAAAGCACCTCTCATAATTACACAGTGAATCATAAACCACCAACTCCAGACTCACCACAAAAATGCCTCGAAAAAGACAATTCAGAAAAGTTTTATTGAAACCAATTATTTACTTACAGGTCCTAGCTCTTTAAGCAAGTAATTGGTTTCCAGAAAGATTCCTCAGTCTGTGCTTTCCAGAGTCATTTTTGTGGTGAGCTTAAACCTGAAGTTATTTATTTGTACATAAAGGAACTTATTCCCCACCTCCTCTTTAGTCTCATCAGTTGTTTTTTTTTTTTATAGATGGACTGCCGAGTGTCAGAAAACCAATATCGTTGTGGAGACCACCCTCTTTTGAAGTGAATGAACTGAATGAGGTCAGATGGAGTTCAAGTATCTATCGTTCATAGATGGTTTTCAATTTCCCTTTAGGAACTGTAATAATTAGATTAGACAAGGCCCAAATGTTACCCCCCTGTGGAGTTCTGAAGTCTCTCCCCACCTCAATTCTCTTTTTGACTCATCAGCATTTCAGTAGATGGAAGTCCTCACATCAAGACCCCTCCCCACTATTTACAATTGGGGTTACCAAATGCAGTTGAAGGATTCACAGGGTTACCACAGGCTGTGGAGAGTAGAGGTCCCAGTCTGCAATGCTCAAAATGGTGGTTATAGATGGGTGCAGGATAGAGACACAGCTGCAATGATCCTGCTGCCCAGAACCTCTGGGACCCAAAACTCCGCAGCAGAGACCCTTCCCCCTCTTCTCTTTTACAAGGGCACAAAGATCCATGTGGCACTCATCCCAGCCATGTGATTTTAGGGAAGATATAAAATCAATTAGGAAAGGCAAAATACAAGTTTGTTCAGATTTTTCTAAAGTAATCACAGATTCAGAGGAATATCTATACGTACACTGCTAAATGTTATAAAAAACTGAAGCCTGCAGAGTATCTCCAAAAGCAATTTAAACAGGATCTGCTGCTTAGGGGGTTAGGGAAGGAACAAAATGGGGGCTCAGCCAGGGATACCCCTCTTCTCCACAGCATCCCCCAAACCTGGAGCCACGCAGGGCAAAGCCCCTTACTGTGGTGGCACAAGGGTCCACACCATGCCTTCTCTATCCTCCCATCCTGTGGTCTTGGTGAAAGGTACTGCAAGGAGGCAGCAGTGGGAAACGAGCTGAGAGGAGCAGCTGCAATAGCAGTTTAAGCAGAGGCAGTGGGACAGTAAATATGTCACCAAGTTAGCATCTATAGTTTTGCTTCTGACTTTCTTTTCCTTAGACTGACTGGTTCTTTGCTCCAGCCCCCTCCCCCACTCTTTCCTCAAGCCGCTACACCTCAGCTTCAGTTTGCCAGCCCTCCAGGCTCCTATCCTCTCGTCTCCCCTGCACTTTTTCACTTATCCCCCCATCCCTTTATTCATTGTCCTTTACTCTATCTTGGTACAGTGCCTAGCACAATGAACCTGAGCCCTGTGTTGACCCTTTGGCATTACCATAATACAAGCAATATATAATATCACCACTAGAGCAGGTCTCAAAAATCCTGACAAAACAATGTTTGCCAATTCTGCAAAATTGAAACATTCAACAGAGACTGTGGGATTTCACTGAAGTTCTGAGAGAACCCTGCCTGAAGAAACTTGCCTGCTGGGTGGATGGCCCCAGGGCTGGGGATCCCAGGGCTTCAAGGTTAGCCCACCAGGCTGATTGAGTCCTGGCTTTAAGGCAATTCCATTTTTTAGAATTAAATTTCCAAATCCTCCACAAAAAGCAATTATGTTTCTCAGCCCAGCTGCAGTCACCCTCACAAAAAAAGAAAGTGAATAAAACGCATGACGAAGCCTAGAGCAGTGGTTGATAGGGATAGCGGGGAGCATCAGGAAACTTCAGCTTCTTAGCATGTATGAGACCCACAGCAATTAACTATCAAAGGAAGCAGTGGATTCTCCATCTCCTAATGTCTTCAAATCTAGACAGCGTATCATTCTGGAATATGTGTTTTAGCCAAACACAAACTGTTTGGCTCAATAGTAAGTAAATGGGTGAAGTTTAGCGACCTGTGATATACAGGAGAATAGATTAGATGACTAAAAGGTCCCTTCTGTCCTGAAAAAAAAACACCTCTGTAATGCACTGTACCTCAAAGTAGCACCGTGTAACCCCTATATTTGTCTTTTGTATATGGTTTTGATATTTCATGAAAAGCATGCCTTGTGAGGTATCATATGTAAGGTCATGATCTACTGAAACTCATAGTTCTGTCAAAATATGTATATCATATGAAGTTATGAGATTTTGCTATATAGTTGTTATTGAAATATGTTATGAGTCTAGGAGACACCCACAGATGGCTCTCCAGTGGCAACAAAGAAGGTGACCCACACCCAGTCAGGCATCAAATGACCATCATCAGCCATTGACTAGAAGGGGAATTGTAAACAAGAGATTTACAGTTCAATAAGAGACAGCTGCGCAAGCACCACACAGTGGGCTTCCTCAACTCTGTAACTCAGCAAGGCCCACCAGGACATGGCGGGACCAGTATTTTTCCAGAGATATGAATTAAGAATATAAAATAAGAGACAGTAGCATCACGAGATCACCTCTCTCCTCCGCCTTGTATCCTGAGAGCAACAAGAACACTGGAAAAACAAATGTTTGAAAAGGGGAGATTGGTCCCAGGCTCAGAAGAGAATTCAGCCTGTATATTAAGAACTGTAACCTGCCTGCAAGATCTAGTGGCATGAGAAAAGCTGTTTGATTCAAATCTAACTGAGTCTGATAAAGTTTTGGATTTAGAAAACGTGTTTACTTTCTATGTTCTTAGGTAACTATCTGGGACTTTTATGGCTACCATTTATAATCACTTAAAATCTATCTTTCTGTAGTTAATAGACTTATTTTAATACTTTATCCTTACCAGTCAGTTTGTCTAAAGTACTTGGGGAATTTGCTCAGATTACAAATGCTAGTGCATGTCCACTTTCCTTTGATGAAGTGGAGAATTAATGAATTTGTAAGAGAAGGTCTTGAGTAGTGTAAGATGGCACATTTCTAGGGTGCAAGACTGGCGGGATTTGCTGGTGTTTTCCTGTGTATTGTTCACAAATGGCTTAAAGCCATTTATGAAATTTAGCTGGGTGTGTCCCTGCATGTTGCTGACTGAGTGACCACAGCACCTAAAGAGGTTATCTGCTTTTCACTAGCAAAGCATCATGAGAGACAGCCCAGGCTGGGAGAGTTAAAGGGGCTCAGTGGTTTCACAGTTCCAGATTGTACCCCAGGTATCCCCTCCCCCACAATGAATAAGCAGACCTTTATAGCTAAGCACAAGTTCACTTGATGGAGGGGGTGTAATGCACCCCATAATGCTTAATACAAATATGCTTTATGAGTGTAAATATGACATAACTGGAATATGTTTTATGCTAGATATGCCATGTAACATATCTTTGCAAAGGTTATGATTTACTGAATGTATTCATCCTATTTGTATGCATGTATCATTTTTATATCTGAAGATATAAGCGTTGGCTCTATGCTTATATTTAAACTGTTTGGTATAGGAAGCACATAAAACAGATTTGGTCAATATAGCGTGAAGGCGCTATTGAAGTAATTGGGAGTGCTTAACTAACAATGGACTTTGGGAGATGCCAATCCACATCTGAGCTTTCCTGGAAATGTTCAAACTAACATGTAAACAATGGCATTGGCCTGCAAAAAAATGAATCATTCTAGACATGTGACTTGCGCAGGTGGCTAGAGACCTTCTCTTGTGGCTGTGATGTTGCACAAGAGAGAGGATATAAAAGGCCCCGAAAGCCCCTCCATTTTGTCTTCAGCTGGCTCAGACGACAGCCTCTCCACCCCAGAGAGATACCAGAAAGAACTGCAACAAAGGGCAGTAACTACAGGGGTGTGAGTGATCACTGGACCCAAACTAGGAAGGAGTCTAGTCTGTCAAAGAAGCTCATTGGAACATCTCTGAGTGTGAGATTTACCTGCATTTAGTTTCCTACTGTATTAGGCTTAGACTTGTATGATTTGTTTTATTTTAGTTGGTAACTTACTTTGTTCTGTCTCTTATTATTTGGAACCACTTAAATCCTACTTTTTACATTTAACAAAATCACTTTTTGCTTATTAATTTACCCAGACTATGTATTACTACCTAGGGGGGGGGGCAAACAGCTGTGCATCTCTCTCTATCAGTGTTATTGAGGGCGAACAGTTTATGAGTTTACCCTGTATAAGCTTTATACAGAGTAAAACAGATTTATTTGGGGTTTAGACCCCATTGGGAGCTGGGTATCTGGGTGCTGGATATGGGAGCACTTCTTAAGCTCCTTTCAGTTAAGCCTGCAGCTTATGGGGGATGTGGTTCAGACCTAGGGCTGTGTTTGTAGCAGGCTAGCGTGTCTGGCTCAACAAGGCAGGGTACTGAAGTCCTGAGCTGGCAGGGAAAGCGGGGTCGGGGGTAGTCCCAGCACATCAGGTGGCAATCCCAAGGGGGTCTCTGTGACCCAACCCGTCACAAAGGGTTGGGTGCAGGGATCATAAAATCTTAACATATCCTGGCAAATTTTTCAGGTTTTGTTTTGTTTTATAACTCTAATTTTAAATGTTCTCCTTCGGCCATCTGAATTCCAAACATCGCTGTTTCGTGGTACAGTCTGAATGGGACCAGACTTGTATAATTCCTTTTTCCCAGGTGAGTGGGAAGTGAAAACAAAAACAAAAACAAAAGCATAACTGGTTAGAAGTAGAACAGAAAGTCTTTGTATTTAAATAATCTCTGGTGTTAGTAAGCATTATGAGCAAACATCTTCAAAACAGGCCTCAGAATGTCAATATTATTTTAAATTTTCCAGTCTAGACCAAAAATTCTTCAAACCTCCAAAGCTTTCCCTTGGTTTTCTAGTGGAGTCCTATAAATATTAAGTACTAGAGGGTTGTTCCTGTACTTATAATGTAATAACTGGTGTCAGGAAAACAAGATGCTGCAGTGGTTTTCACAATTACTTGTGACTGATTTATCACTTGGTGATGAGGACTGGGTTTAAACTGATTTTTTTCAGCTCCCTTGCTCACTAATTGATTTTTTTTATTGTTCAAAATTTGATTTCATCTTATAAAACAGATTAGAATTGTTATTGCTGCATGCTATTTAATCATTCTGCTGTGTAATTACTGTTGCTGTTATTTTATACTAGATCTTTATTAGCAATACTTGTTGCTATGTACTTTAGACATTTAATAATCTTCTAAAATAGTAATTTGGTAATTGCTCAATACCAGTTTACTAAAATTTTGAGACTCCTGGCCAGGTTGGGTGCTCTAATACTTGTTAATCTCTATCTGATTGATCTCTTTTTTTGTTTGACTGTTGGTATGTTCTCTGTATGAGAGCCCAGACTTTATTTATGACCAACAATTTCTGTGTCATCCACAAATTTTATGAACAGTGACTTTATATTTATGTTTATATTTATAGAATTTTTATCTTTTTAACAAATGCAAAGCCCAAGGACCAACATACTTGTTTTTTCTTTGTTTTTCCACTGAGTGGATAGTTCATGTTAACATGGTAAGCTTATCAATATGGAACAGCAGCATCCATCTTAATTTCCAAACTTAACTAAAAGCTAGGAATTTAGATCGTCACATAAATCCAACAGAGAGTTCCAACCTTGTTTACCTTCAAAAAATATGTAGAGTAAGCAGCACAAGCTTCCCCCACAATAGCTCACTAGGACATCAACACTGATCAAAAGGGGACACCACATAGCGGGAAAGGGCAGCTCAAATTCAGCCCTTTAATTACATGTCTTTCCTGTTGTGACTGGCAACCAGTGTGTCACATAATAATTTTAATAGTGCTTGTGAGCTTGCCACACATAGGGTGACCAGACAGCAAGTGTGAAAATCAGGACAGGGGATGGGGGCGGGGGACTTAATAGGAGCCTATATAAGAAAGAGACCCCAAAATCAGGACTGTCCCTATAAAATCGGGACATCTGGTCACCCTAGCCACACCTAGCAGCAGTAGTAACTTAAAGATGCAACCAAATGATGACTATGGGGTGGATTTAAACTGCAGAACAAGTGGTAAAAAGCTGAAGACCCTGGAGCATGTAGGCTTCTGTTAGATCAATAACTTGACTGTATGCTGGGGGGACATAGTTTACATTTATTATTTTTCTTTATAGTTATTTATCAGTATGAACCTTCCTGGATTATTTTACACAGTATGAAGGTACTTCACATACATCTGGTCAATTTTACACAAATATTTTAAACTATCTTTTAAACGTCAATTTTCTAAATAAAATACTACATGGTGAAAGGCACAGTAATGCTAGTCAGTAGAAATCTTAGCCATGCTAGAGCTGCTCTGCTTCTCCTGCTGCCTCACTGGCCCACAATAAGTACTGATTATGAGCACCACAGCATGGTCCAGTTCTAATTACTTGAATTCAAAACGTAGACTGAGAAGCTGATTATTTTTTTCAATGTGCTGCAACCTAAAAATTAATATCAGCCACTCAAGTGTTTGTTATTTATCACTACTGATGTCTTTGCAGTGGAAATTCTCTCTTCAGAAACACCTATGAATAAGTGAAAGGTAGAAAGGATCAGTTCCTGATTGCATCTAGAGAACGTCATTATTACAGCCACAGAGTCACATGGGAAAGCAGTCAATGCAACATCTTGAGCACAGTCTATCTTGATCCTCATTAACATTTTCACACTCAAAAGCTCAAGATGGAACTGAAGGAAATCCATCTGTTTCCAGTTTATACCCTAATACATTTAATGACCAACTCCAACAGTAAGGACAATTCATATGCGAGACTAATAAGGGGATAATCAGGCCAGTGAATAGACAGAAAGTGAAACACGAGGAACAGTCCCAGACAGATAAGGTTTAGACTTGTAATTTGGCTGAACACTTCACATGTAGAAAAATATACGGCGTCTAGATGCAATTAAAGCACCCTACACATACCTGGCAACTGAACTGAGTGAAGATTTGAAGGAAACAAAATTAAATTCTTCCTAAACACCAGGTTGTAATGAGGGCGGGAGGGAATAGTCAATTGCAACAATACTTAATTGCTCTGTCAATTCTTCCAGGCATCTTGGATAACACTGACTTTGCTAAAGATGTCACAGTCAAATTGCAAGTTCTTCAGGGTAGAGACCATGGGTAAAATTTTAATAAGCACCCAAGTGACTTAGTTGTAGAGCTGGGTAAAATTTTTAAGTAAATAGTTTATTCAAACCCAAATGCATCTTGAGTAGTTTGTCCCGCTGTCTTATTGCTATTTCATGGCCATTTGTATGAATATTAAACCAAGTGGGAGCTCCCTCATATACCATTAAAACTGCATTAAGCAGAGGAATTCAATGTTTCAGTGATTTATATTTTCCAATATATTAAACAGTGTTAAATTTCAGCCTTGATGCATAAATGTTTAACTTCACTGGACTTCAAATTCCACCAGCTTGTTTTAGAGTTAAATTTGGGTCATAAAGTTCAATTCTGAGACAATTTACAGAAGACTATTCTGACTTGTTACTTAGGCTGGGCTGCCATTTCAGTCAATGGCAGCTTGGCCTGAGTGAGGAACTCCTAATCAGGAACAGCATGTCCAGGTAACCCCTAGAGCTTTCTGGATGCACTTCGGTTCCATAATTTTATTTAGGCTGCCTTATGCAGTGTGCAAGATACCAAAGTAGTATTGAATAGACTGTCTCCAGTGTGACCCTCTTGCCATTGAATTCAACTGTGGTCAAAAACAGGACAATCTTCTGGTTAAAGCACTGGATGGAGACTCAGGAAACCAGCATTCAGTTCCCGGTTCTGCCTCAAGCTTTCTATGGGACCTTGGACAAGTCACTTCATTTATCAGTACCACAGTGACACACTCACATTCGATAATAATTTTTTCCCACATTTCTCCCTGTCATCCCTACTAGACTAAGGTTCTCAAGGCAGGAACTCAGTACATGTGCATGTGATGCAGACAAAGTGTACTGTGCATACAATATACACTTTATATTATGGGCCCTTTTCACCCCTGCAGAAGCTACTATGATAGTAATTACTAAGTGGCAAAATTACCCCTGAAAGCAATGGGAGCTGGTTCAGGCCGTCATTACCAATAACTTGTCAAAATATCAGTGCAGCAGTACATCCTATTTATACCTCTACTGTAATATTTTGAAACTAACTTATTAGCATTTTCAGTTCAGTGTGTTCTCTCTGTTACACATTTTCATATCAGTAATTGGGTTTGCCTGATGACAACCTGCAATTTCACAAATCTTTTATAATTATGGAAATTAAACTTTATTTGCATTTTTGTTAAACACAACACAATTCATTATCAGGATAGACTATGGACTGTTGATTTGATATTAGTGTATTCATTACTCCACTAATCTTTTCCCTCTTCCTTTTTGCATGCATTCAATGAAGACAGTTGCAACTATACAGTGCAAAAAAAAATATGCCTTTTTAGAGTTGAACTCAGCTCTGGTGTGAAAAAACAACTTCAACGGGATTTGCACTGGCTGCACCAGGGCTAAATATGACAGTGCTATGATAATGGGATCGAGCAACATTACTTATCTAAAAGGAGAGACTACAATTAACCTACAAGCCATTGTCTTAGAACTCAAGAAAAATTATCTGGTCAACTTCATGCTAATAAGAACCCAAGACATCCTGGGAAATTAGTTTTGAAAACTAGACTTTTGTTCATCCTTTCCAAGACACTCTTCAAGGTGACTTTGTACTGTTTACATTTGTTTAGTTTAACATGGTACCAGAAAACTCTCTGAAGAAATGCTGCATACAGCTTGGATAGCTTCCCAGAGAGTCAGGAAGTAGAAGAGTCATTAACTTTTCAGCATGGGCTTATCTCTACTTCATTTTATTTTTTCATTAATCCTTTGTCCGTACTTTTTGCTCCTGGGTAGCCCTGTAACAGGTATCATGAGTTTACTGAGTAATAGACCATGATCTTTCTCACCTTTAACTATATGTTTTAGATGATCCAGGATTTCGTCTTTGCTTGCTTACCTGAGACCATCTCTGCTATTCCTTGCCACAAGAAGAGAGCAGAAAAACTTGGTTCAATATCTGAACCACCTCACCTCTTAGTTTGACTTCCAACTTTAATCACTCACCGTTGCCTGTGCAAGCCAAGAGCCTCAAATCCAGGCTGGAGAAGATTGTAATGGCCATGCCATCACCTGATCATGAAAAGAAAACTCTCTCTTCTTTTTTCAGTCTTCTCTTTCCTCCATGATTGGTTAGAAAAATTCCAAAGTCTCCAGGCACTACAGTAAAAATGGATAAATACCAACCATCAAGAAACAATTGTAAATAGTTTAACTTTTCTATTGCATCATTAAAGGGTTAAGAATGAACAGATTTTTTTGTTACTTGCTATTTTTCCCTGCATGTAAATAAAACCGTCTGCATAAAATTATGTTTATTGATTAAGGCGTAAAAAGCCTTCGGTCACGAAAAAAGCCTAGAGTAGTACTAGCTATGAGGTGCAAAAAGTAACCATACCTAATCAAATTAAGCCACGGTTGTCCTTTGTTGAAAAGTATAGTCTCATCACCTCACTAGTAGTATGGAGAAGCATAAATGTTCTCAAAAGCATGTATATCCTTCTTTATTTTTAGTGACACTCAGAAAGGCAAGTTAATCTGCCTTGAATCACAGTTCATACCAGCAACCAACCATCCTCCAGTTCTGAAGAAGGGAACCTAATGCAAGTAGCAACTGTGTACTAGGAGAAGTGAGCACATCTTTCTAATTATGAACCAAATATTGGAATAACTTGAGAAATTCCTATCCTGAAAGCAAATAAATATAGTAGGAATAGAGCCTCAACTAGTGTATTTTTTTTCATTAAATGCCAAAGGAATACAAAGAGGTTGTTTCTCTTGTTCCTCATGTGCTACTTCTGTCATTTTTAGTATCTTAAAGTAACAAAAAAAGAAGTTTATTTCCCAGAAAGTTAAATCTGTGATTATTTGTAATTGTCTGAAATGACCATTTTGTTGTCCTCCATTTCTCTAGTAATTAAAAGAGATTGAAAACTGTTTTGCCATAACTTTGCAATTATTTGTTTGTTTTGGTATGTCAACAGCTGAAGATCAACTCTGGCTAAAGTAGCACAGCGGTGTGGCTTCAAGTCTACCTGCTAACAAGCGGAGTATAATCTCTATGACTACAAGTGATAGTGAGACATCTTGAGGCAGAGAGTTAGCTACAGATGCTGTTATAACTCTGATTCCATTAAGACGTTCTTGTGAAGCCATGACTCAATTACTTTATAGATACACACACTATATGCAGGGCCGGCTTTAGGGCGATTCCCCCAATTCCCAGGAATCGGGTCCTGTGCCTAAAAGGGCCCCGCAGCATCCAGAAAAGGGGCCCTGCACCCTCTGCCGAAGTGCCGCTGGAAACAGCAGCAACCGATTGAGCTGCCGCCAAATCGCCACCGCTGTCTTTGGCAGCAGCTCAGTCGCTGCCTCTGTCTTCGGCAGCAGCTCTTTCAAATCGGGCCCTGCACGTGCTAAAGCCGGCCCTGACTACATGGATCTTTATATCCTGACCTAACCTCTCCTTATCTTTAATTCCCAGAGAAACCATGCCACTTATTCTTATCCAGATCTTCCTCTAAACACTTGCTCCTTTATTTCACCTCCACCATCACCACTACCAAGATTGCAGGGAGGACAGCGGTTAGGGTGACCAGACAGCAAACGTAAAAACTCAGGATGGGTGTGGGGGGTAATAGGTGCCTATATAAGAACCCCCCCAAAATCAGGACTGTCCCTATAAAATCAGGACATCTGATCACTCTAACAGTGGTTCTCTTCCCTTCCTGAGTCTGTTCTACCTCTACTGCTACTGCTTCTTCCCTGTTCCCAGCAGGCCCCAACTCCTGCCACTGGAGGAAGGAGGTTTTGCCATCTTGTTAGATCAAGTTGATTTCATAATAAACAGAAGCAGCATTGCAATGGTGAGAGCTATTGCGGCGAATTTATACTATTGCTAGCAGCAGGTGGTCAGCTTTAGGTGGGGTCCTGTGATTTTCCTCAGCAGCAAATGTATTCATTAACTAAAGCCAATTTTCAAAGTGTCCCCTCAGTGCTCTGTCAGGCGGTTCATTGCAGGCCAGCTGTTACTGCTTGGGAGCCTCATGTAATTAACCATCATAAATGGAACAGTGAATTGGGATTAATCTAATTTTACTCTGCTTTCATTTATTCATTTTGTGTTACAATGCCCCTGCTGCCCCTGGCAGGAAAGCCAGTCATTGATTACAACACTGTGCACTCATACTTTATGTTCAAGGTGGTCCTGAGGACTCGGTTTGCAATGGAAATCCATGAATACCATAAAACACAGCATATACAATACACGGCCTTTCCATTTTTATCCAAGCAATTGGTTTGTGTACAGCTGTGTTTCCAGCAGCACTGAAGAAGTCAGACCCCCCACAACTGTAAAACCAGAGCCTTTTATTGGTGAAGATGTACAGTGTTGCACAAATAGCAGACAGCTGCCTTAAGGTGTCATGACAAGTAAGCTGAGATACAGCTCAACACTTACAATGCATACACTACTCTACCACTTGCGAATAGCCCTGGGGCACAGCATTGGAGACCTGCTCCCTCATTTGAGATCTAGGATAACATGGAAAGAGATTGCTGTTGTTCCCCTGACAATTTAAGAAGCAGCAAATTTACGTCTGAGATGAAGCCATAATGTGACCACCTTCCCCTCCTTACCTGACAGCTAGCAGCCTCTGCTTGTACTTTTCACTAGAGTTAACAGATTGAGAGCCACTGAAGGGTTTCAAAAAAGAGCTGGAACACCCCTAATATCTCAATTTAGGTAATACATTCAGCCATTACACCTTTCCTGCTGTACCTCTTCTGACTTGAGATACCACACATAATACTTTCAGCTATGTGCCAGTTGTGCACTAAAGGGCCCTGGAGATACGTACTGTGTATGAAACAATTCCCTATGGTCATATCCATAGGGTCACATATAATGCCATTTAAAGGGACACACATTGAATTGGGCAGTGGCCGCATTAAACTCCCACATAATGGAGAGTTGTACCTAACCAAATGGCTGAGCAAGTGGTTACTCTTTTTTATTAAGAGAATTTTGAGCCCTGACCAAGCCGGCTTTCACCGAGGCTGTAGCATATGAAACCAAATACTCGCACTGACCACATTTGTTGAAAATGGCTTCCAGAGAAACTTTGAAAATGTGCTGTTTTCACCCATCTCACAGCGGCATACGACATGGTATGGCACACTTGCCTGCTCGTGAAGGTATCACGGGTCCTGCTACCTTGAGTCACAGGTGTCATTGAACTGTTTCTCCACGATAGGCAGTTCAGAGTCCATATGGGGGAGACAACGAGTGCTTGGAGACAACAGAGCAATAGATTACCCCAGGTCTCTGTGCTTTCACAAACCCTGTTTAACCTTTAATGACCTGCCAACAAAGGAGTCATGAAAGTTCATTTACGCAGATGACATTTGTTGTGGTACCCAGACCCGGTCATTTCAAAAGCTTGATGTCACCTTAAACCGGGACATGTTAAAGTTAGCTGACTACTGTAAGACTTGGCACCTCCAGCCAAGCATCATAAAAACAGTCTCCAGTTTGTTCCATCTTCATCACGCCAGAGCAACCCGAGAACGGAATGTTTATCTGAATTGTCAGGAGGTGAAGCATGAAGTAGAACCAGTCTATCTAGGTGTGATCTTAGGCAAGGTCTACACTGCGACTTTAAATCGGTTTAATGGCCTATATACCGATTTAACTCTGTACCCGTTCACACGACGTCATTAATATCGAGTTAAACGGCTCCTTAAATTGATTTCGGAACTCCTCCCAGATGAGAGGAGTAGCGCTAAATTCGATAGTGATAACTCGGATTAGGGTTCGTGTGGACG
>NC_133769.1:172306182-172361852 GCF_003597395.2 Chelonoidis abingdonii | reverse complement strand
ATTCCCAATTTTGCTTTCAAAAATTTTCACAGGGTATTATCCATTCTGTCCCAATTTACTGTTGTGAACAAAAAGAGGGGCAGATGTAACCAGTTTCCTGCTTCTATCGTAGTAGTTGTCCATCTACCACCAGGGAGGGGGAGAGGAGCTGGATAATTGCTCTCAGTGCTGCCAGCATACGCCTCTATCAGCAGCATTCAGTACAAAGAGCGCGTGCACATTGAAGTGCCTCAAGGATTGTTTATTTAACTTCATTTCTGTGCTGGGGTGGGAAGAGACTGATGAGCTGTCATGAACCTTGCGAAGACACCGTGTTGCTAAGCTTAACAGACATTGGGCGCTCAGCCCAAGAATGCAATTAGTTTTCAGAGACTGCCTGAGGACTGCTGCGGATAGCTTGGAGGTCCTCAGCACCCCCTTCCCTTCCTCCATGATCCCCCCCCCTGAGGCTAATGTTTAATGGTGCGGGGGTTTGCGGTTAAATTGTCGTCAGTCATTCCTTGCTCCGGGAAAACACCGCTAGACAGTCTTGACGCACCTTTTCTCCTGGGATTGCCCTTGCAGAACAATAGCACGGCAGGCCCCTAGAGACCGTCCGCCTTTTGTTTCCCATCACCATTTGTGTACTAGATGCCGTGGAGACAGAGGTGACACTCGAGCGTCTACACACCAGCCATTCAATTGTTTTTGCCATGATAGCACAGATGCGTTACCAGTCATTCTGTACCGTCTACTGACTGGAGAAACTGGCAATTGACATGACGATCTCTCTCCTTCTCTGAACAGTTCTGCTGCTATCAATTGATGGCCCCTGGCTAAAATCAGTTGGGGGTGCAATGCAAAGCAAACTTGGGATTGACTCACTCGAGCCATCTGAGTCAATCCCTCCCTAGTGATGGTTTCTAAAAAATAGAGTCTGTCTGACCTACAGAAGAGTCAAGTGTATTAGAAGAGCGCAGCTACTCCGTGGCTGTATTAACAGGCGGGGTTCCCCGCAACACACACACATTGCTTCCCCTTCTCTCCCAACCCTCCACAGCTACCATGGCAGCGCCCCCCCCGCCCAATTTGTCGTCATGCAGTCGGTGAGGAATAACAAGTAATAAGAACCAAACGTTATTCATACTACACCGGGGGGGGGGCACTGAAGGCAGGCAGCCGGGGCTATGACAGTCCAGCAGGACGTACTCTATTTTTAGAAACAAGAAGGGAGCGATTGACTCGTTGTCCCAAGTGAGCCATCCCAATTTGGTTTCTGAACCGTTGTGACAGGGGCATCATGATAGCATGCGACCACTACACTGTGATGCACTGGCCAGGTAAACAGGAAAAAAGCCTTGAATCCCCGAAAACTTTTGAATTCCAATTTCCTGATGGCTCCAGCCGTGAGGCGTCAGCACACACACAGTGAGCACACAGAGCTCATATGCACTAGTATAACAAGGCTAGTCTCCTGATAACGAAGAAGAGCGCCAGCTTGACCACACAGGAGTTCTGGATCTGAATCGCTATCTGGGGTCTGAGGAACTCAGATGCTCACAGCACTGCGTTCCAAAAGACGAAATAAAATTTTTGAAAGAATTTCAAAGTCTATGGCTGAAATAAAAGGGCACAGCAGGCGACTCCCTGCAGTTGCAGAGGAAAAAGTCAAAGGAGCTTGGAGGCCTACCAGGAAAACCAGAGAAGAAGCAAACGGAAGGTCAGGTTGTAGCCGAAAACATTGCCGCTTCTAATGCTGGAACTACATCAATTTGCGGGTTCAGCGCTTAACCAGTGCACCACCCATGTCCGGTATGGATTTCAGACTTTGGCGATTGAAATATCAAGTGTTTTCTCGAGGATTGTAGCCGAGGGGAAGATGGAAAGGAAGAAACCATTGGTTGAGAGCACACAGCAGTCCGTAAACCCAACAGCCAGGAATCTTTTTGAGACCCCAGAATTACCAGTCCCTGCGCTCCCAAGCGACACAGCCCAGACAGTGAAGCCATGGAAGCGACCTCCGGTAAGTGTCCCTTCATTCTTATCAAACACGGAATTAAAACAAGCTGGTGTTTCTAGAATCGCTATGACACCAGGGCTTTTGCCGCAGTCGACGAGCCATTAGGTGTACAGGAAAATTTCCACCGTTAACATGCTGGGCAGATGGAGCGAAAATCCTCCAAATTAATCTCATGAATCGATCGTGGTAGGAACTCAACAAGCCTTATGATATATGAGAACATTTCTGCGCCAAGGCAGCCTTATCCTGTCCCCCATTAGTAGGTAACTTTTCAACGCCATGCATTTGCAAGACATTTGGTACTGCAGGCATTCGAATTCCATGCACTGAAAGGCATTGCCAGAAACAAAACGATCTGCCTCCTGCCGCGTGGTTTCTCAGGAGAGAGATATCACTCCACATTGTTACCTTGTAGAAAATAGGAATTGTAAATAGGGGTCAGACATGGCGATTTTGCTCTGGCCAGAGCAGGGGGGATGGGCAGGAGGGATAGCGACGAGTTTATTCAGCGTCTGCAAAGCAGATTCTTCCCAGCTACCAGCAACGACTTCGGGGGGTGAAGTAGGAGTTGGAGCACTAGCAGTGTCGTATATGATAGAGCCATGCGCTGGTTGTGGATGGTCCCCGAGGGGGGTTTGGGCTTTGCCAGCGTTCTTCTTAACAGGAGCAAGGCATCATATAGATCACTGTGTAATATGAACGCGGCGAAGTCAAAATTTTTAAGCCTTACTATACCATCGCCGCAATGGATGTTAGGGTGGCCGTCCCTGCGTATGTGAGTGCTGCCACACCAGTCACCAGACATCTGAATATTAACGATACAAAATGCGACCTGGAGCCGGGTGTCTGTCGGTGGGATAGGTTCTTTGTTGAAGAGTACTAGCATTGTTCTGTAAAGGTATCTTTCCACATACTTATCACCCTGGTTTGCTCCCCAATGCAGCTGCACATTTCTCTGCAGTCATACACACACAGGCATTGCTCTGGATACGGGGAGGAGAAGACCGAGATGAAATGTTCACAGGAATGCTATTGCAAGCTAACACGCAATGAGAGGGATAAACGAATATTGAAGGATTGTCGCTAGCAAACTCAGGAAAAGATGCACGTGAACGATCGAAGGGCTAGGCAGGAGACCAGCGTTGGCCGAATGCAACGCGGATCTGACTGCCGTGCTCAAACTGATTCCATCCAACGCTAGGGTGGATCTTCAGGAGGAAGAGCAGCGCCAGTAGCAGCATGCCGCTGCAGCCCCTGTATAACCTCCCTGCAATGCCAACACGTCCCATATCTCCCTCACCCAGAACGTGTTAAGAACGCGTGGGTGGAAGCGGCTTTCCGCACCCGCCTACTCCTCCACCCCCCGGGAGAGTTCAAGGAACAAGGCTTGTAATTACGCTACAATGTGCTTAATGGCCTTGCCCTTCCCCCTCCTTCCAAAGACAGCAGACCAGGGATACCTTCCTAATTCATCTGCCATTTTTTTTATAGTTCCTTTGTAAATAAAGAATACATCGAAAGGGGGAGGGTGGGTTGCTTTAAGGGAAAAGTGTAAGGAAAAACACATGATTGTTAACAGATGCATAATTACTTTAATGAATAATTAGAAGGATTTTTAAACGAGACTGAATTTTATTTCCTCTGCCAACCTGTAATCAAAGGGAGGGTGGGTCTTACACTGAATAAGTCCATCAAGTTTTTGGCGAGGTTCTCTTCCTATACAGAGAGATGAGAAGCGATAACAGAGTCACACCCGGTACCCTGGCCGCTGCTGAAACTCGTTTTCAGGCGTTCTCTGTGGATGCCGCCAGCGCCTCACAGGTGCCTGTCTACTCTGCTCCTAACTCGCCCATGGATCATACATAGAGGTTACTGCTACGTCTCCTCACCGGCCAGGTGATTTGCCTCAGCTCCACCCAGCCTAAATGTTCTCCCCTTCAGTCTCACAAAATTTGTGGAGCACACAGCCAGCAGCAATTAGCAAGCGGGACATGGTTTGGCTAGAGGTCTTAGCGAGTAAGATAACGTTGCCAGCGACCTGTTAAACGGCCCAAATTGCACATATCTACCACCAGCCTGGCACTTGCTCAGCCTGTAGGTTGAAGCAGCTCTGACCCACTGTTCCAGGCGCCAGTGTATGGCTCATGAGCCATGCGATCAGGGGTAGGCGTGGGTCACCAAGGTAACTACAGGCATTCACATCACGCACTGTTATTTTCTATGGTCTGGGAAGTAATTTTCCCTTGCTGTAGCCGTTTAAACATGATTAGTGCTCCTAGACGCATTGTGCGGGCACTAGAACCCTTCCTGGCGCATCCAGTGTGATGGGGTGCAACGTCCTTGTGTCCACCAGTGTTGCAGCACCATTTGAAAAGTACCCCTTGCGGTTACGTTACTTGGAGGGCACTGGCGCTTTCTGGGGCTCAAATAGCGGATATGGGTTGCATCTATGGCCCCACCACAGTCATGGAAAACCCATTGCAGCAAGCCATCATATCACCTGCACGTTTCCGAGTCACAACCTTTCTGTAGCAGCAGCTTAACGATTGCTTTTGCTTACTATTGCATCACTGCAGCACCTACAGTATGATTTGCCCACTCAAATGTGATTTCCGGCTGACCGGTAGCTGTCTGGCGTTTGCAAGCTTCCAGAGGGCTATTGCCACTTCATCTTCTCACTGTGAGTGGACTGCTCTTCATGTTGTATTATTGGCATTTCAGGGTAAGGTGAAGCATTGTCACAAGTTCTAAGGAAGTGCCTTTACGCATGCGCAAGTTTCGCAGGCCACTGCAATCGTCCCACACCGTTTTAAACAAGTGTGGTTCCCACCATGTCTGTGCTTGTTTCCGTGCCCAAATTCGGCGTTCAATGGGTTTAGCAGAAGATGCCCCGTTGAATTAGCAGGTAGCTTCCAAAACGCTGGGACCAGCGTTTTATGTAGAATTTCTGCTCCATTCGTCATCGCTCTTCGCCGCTCAAATAGCTGCCTTCCTCCTTCCTCCTGCCTTTGCAGTTCATTGTTCAGTTAAGTCAGCCACGGAGTACGCCAGGTTGTTGATCAACGGTCAGGATACCGTTTGTGTATCTCAGGGTCATGATTTGGCTGTGCTATGGCGATGTTTGTCAATGCCACTCCGGGAAAAGCGCCAAAGCGGTTGTTCTGCTGCCTTCACAAAGGGAGGGGTGAGGCTGTATTACCCAGCACCACCCGGGGCGAATGTTTTTCATGTCCCCTATCAGCACTGTGCTCTCAACCCGAAGTGGGGAACTATGCGATAGCTGGAGAACACTACCACAGTGCACCGCTCCTGAAATTGATGGTAGCTTTGGACCATGGATGCAAACAATCGATTTCGTGATCCCACTGTGGACGCGCTAAACCGATTTTATTAGATCTGTTTTGTAATATCGGTTTAAGCTAATTCGAAATAATCGTTCAGTGTAGACGTACCCTTAGATTGCACACTGCATTACCATGGCCACCTGAAGAAGAGAGCAACTAAAGTTAAGACATGCAACAATCTTCTAAGCAAACTGGCAGGTTTGTCATGGGGTGCTCATGCTCCAACTTTGTGGACTTCAGCTCTTGCCACCTCGTATTTGGTGGCAGACTACTATGCACCAGTTTGGAGTTGATCGTCACACGCCAAACTGGTGGATACACAGTTACATGCCTCCATGTGCATCATCTCTGGCACCCTGCGTCCGACTCTGCTCTCACGGCTTCCAGTTCTGAGCAATATTGTTCCTCCTCCTATCAGACAAGAGGCTGCTATTGGCAAGTTAATGGAAAAAGTACGCACCAGCCCAAGCCTGCCACTGCACGATGACATTTTTAAACCACCAGCTGCACGTTTGCCGTCACATCACCCATTATGGTCTCATCTGCCATGCCAGGATGTTAGGGTGGAAACACTCTGGTCAGAGGAATGGATAACTGTTATAAACCCCAACCAGTCCCTCGTCGCCAACCTCACAATTCACCCGCCTGGTTTTGTCCTGCCCTGTCGCCAATGGTCCCTGTTGAACAGGTTCTGGACCGGGCAAGATCTTTGAGCAGCCAACCAGTATTGCAGGGGCCTTTGACATAGCCCTTTGTGAAACTGCAGTGCAACACAAACTATGACGCATATGGTTGACGAATGCCTGCTGACTAGGTGGTGGCCTGGAGGAACTGCATCACACCGCTAAACATGCCATCGCTTGGCTAGACCACTATGCACATGATAAATTAAGAGAATGGCCAAAATAAACTGAAGAGGTACCCGTCTTGCTGGTCAAACATATAGGTGCTAGTGGCTTTAGCTTGATTATGATCATAATCATATGAGTTAATTCCTGGCAATTTGTCTCCTGTGGCCTATAAGAACACATCCACTCATTAACATGTTTAACTTGCTGACCATCTCTGCCAGGAGAATGCTGTAAAAAAAAATCCCCAAAACTTCTAAACATTGCAAGCCCATCTTTGCTTCAGGCTAAACCCTTGGGGATCACAAAGGTTTTAGAGGAAATGCCAAAATTTTGAACTTATCAATTACTATCAAAAAGGGCAAGAAAAGGGAAAAAAATGATGTAGTGACACAATGGGACCATCAATTGGATCTTCTTCACCTGGCAATTTAGATTTCACTCAGCCATACTTAAATAACTGTTTCCTTTGCAGAGACTGTTCCTAGCATCTTAGGAATTGCTAATCTTTGTCTTCTAGTGTTTATGACATCAAAAAAAGTATCCTCAAGTTATGACCTTTGAATATTTCTTTTCCATACTGTTTATCCATTCCAGCTCTTCAGTAACCTTTTTCAGATACAGTTGTGCTTCGTCAAATAATACCATCAGATCTACCAGCAGACAGATTAAATTATGATATTTTAACCTGTAGAGTTATCTATAAACACACCATGTATTAAGGGCAAGCATAAAGTCTCTTCTGATGCACAAAGCGCAGCTTTACTGCTTCTCCCCACATATTATCACAAGCTGCTCTCACCTCACGATTACTTTTGTTTTCACTGGGACCACTGCTCTCAGTTCTCAGACCTTGCTTATGCTACTCAGCTTCCATAACCTTGCCCATCAGAACTGTGACCAACTACAAGTCTCCCCCCACCTGAGATAATCTTTGACCAACTAGGCCATTATACCAAAGTAAGCAATTTGTTATAGTTACTTTGTTTGGCAGAGCGGCTGCTTCTCTATGACCCACTGGGGCCATCTTTATCCTAATTTGTGTTTAAAATTTTGTTTAAACAAACCAAGATGTATCTACCAGATAAACCAATGCATATTCTGTACTCATTTTGGGCTCACAACTCTCATTAACAGCTGAAGCTTCCCATACTGAGAAGGAGTACCATAAGCACAATACCTTTTCTGTGTCAGATGGAAAGAATTTTGGCTAAATAAATTGAACCACTTATATTGTGCAACTTTAAAACATTTACCGGAACATGTTGTGCAAGGTTTACTGTTTTTCTTCTTGAAATACCTAGCAAGATAAATGTATTTGGTCATTTAACTCCCAGATTTAATTCAAATAGGTATATTTTGTTTGCAGCATTTGTGAAAAGGTCAATTAATATAAAACCAGAAAAAAAAAGAAAGAAAGCAGCAAACAAAATCCTTTGCAAACACTAAATTACCATTCACTTTCTTTGGCATCTCAATATAGAGGCTTGTTTATAAAAGAGTAATATAAAAAGTTGGGAATTGGCTTATTAATTCATCTACTATTTCTAAAATGATAGGGATTGACTACTACAGAAATCCCCTTTGAGAACTTTGCACATATACACTAACTGTACAGTTAGGTAACACTTTTCCTCCAGTAGCATTAAAATCTATCAAGTAAGTGTTTGAAAAGTTTTCCATCACCATGTTATCTGAGCACCTTGAAAACATTGTAACAAAAAAGATCTCACTGTTCCACCATTAAATGAACCAGCTGTGGGGTAGCTTTTGACCCCTACTCCACATTAATACAGCTGTTTAACATAGTAAGTAAAGCATGCTTCATCTTAGGAGAAGCCACACATGAAGTCCAGATAAAAAAATGTGAATGATTTAAGCTGTAATTTGGCCTGGCCACCAGGACTCTTGCAAATAAAAACACCCGCAGGATCTTTGAATACTCAACCTTTGTTTTAAATCATTAGAAAGACTAAAGTGGCAGCTCTGGGCTTGAGAAGCAGATTTTAACTCTAGAGCTGTACTTCTCTGAAATAACCAAAATTGACATACAGGTTTGGATATCAGCCATTTCTATTATTTAACTGGCAAAGATATAGCCTTAGATTAACTGTTCTTGTTATGTTCAGTTTCTCCTTTGCAATGACTTAATCTTGGGTTACCTGCCTCTAAAGCTTTAGAGTAAGACTGCAGGTTCCCAGCACTTTTACTTTTCTTATTCTCAACTGCTTGATATTGTTGGACAGAAATACTTGAATTTTGCTGTCTTTTGGAGTGCAAAGTCACATCCTTAAAAGTGAAAAGAAACTTCTATGCAGGGCCACCCAGAGGCATGGGGGCAAGTGGGGCAATTTGCCCCAGGCCCCGGGCTCTGCAGGGGCCCCCAAGAGAATGACTGAGGCTCCCGGTCCAACTCTGCCCCTCTGCCGGAGCCTCAGCACATCCAGGAGCTTCCCTGAACAGCTGTAGCATGGCTCCAGCAGGGCCTGAGCTCAGCCCTGCTCAGAGCTGTGTGGTCAGAGGGCGGGGCTGGGAGCTCAGGCCCCGCCGGAGGCAAGTTGCACTGCTATTCAGGGACACTGTTGGATGCGATACGCTGAGGCTCCGGGTGATAGGGGGAGCCAGGGGTAAGAGGCCAGGGGACAGTCAGGGGACAGGGACTCCCAGGGACAGTCAGGGGACAGGGAGGGGACAGAGGCTGAGGGGGGGCGGTCAGGGGACAGGGAACGGGGGGGGTTGGATTGTGGGCGTTCCGGGGGTCGGTCAGGACTCAGCAGGGGGGTGGATGGAGTCGGGGCAGTCAGGGGACAGGGAGCAGGAGTGGGGTCCCAGGGTGGTGGTGGGAGGTGGGGTCTCTGGGGGACAGTGAGGGGACAAGGAGCAGGATATGTCGGGAATTCTGAGGGGGGCAGGCAGTTGGGGGGCAGGAAGTGGGTGGGGGTTAGATAGGGGGCAGGGCCAGGCTGTTTGGGAGGCACAGCCTTCTTTACCCTAAAGCTCATTCAGCAGTTTGAGGCTTGCAGAAGAGCCAAGCTATTAGTTTTTCCATTAGGGCTACCATCCCTTTCAGTTCTCACATGCCAAATTATAGTCTATATTTAATTTCAGTGCCATAGAGAGATTCATGTCAGGGGAGAGTAGCTTCATTTAAAATTAGCCACTGGGGAAGGGATCACATCAGAAGAGCAATATCCTACATCACCTACCTCCTTCCCGACCCTACCAAGGGAGACAACCCCCCTGCATTCCCTGAGGCTACAGAGGGGTTAATTCAGTGGTTCTCAAACTTTTTTGTCCTGGTGACCCCTTTCACATAGCAAACCTCTGAGTACGACCCCCCCCCCCCATAAATATATAAAAAGTGTTCAGAGAACACTATGAAAATCTGGAGGCAAAGTGGGTTAGGTGTGAGGCTGAAAGCTCGCGACCCCCAGGTAATAATCTTCCTTGTGACCCCCTGAAGGGGTCCCAACCCCAGTTTGAGACCCGGGGTTAATTAATTTTAGCATCCTTGTGTTCCATTTCACATGCACTGTGCTATTTTGAGCTATTCGAGTTTTCACAACATAGGCTCATCCATCCAAATTCTGGAACTAAGCCACAAATTAGCTCAGGTTCGGGAAGTATGTACATAAGCTATTCCAAAGACAAACCCACAGTACCTCCCCAGTTTGTGAGGGACCCATGGAACCAGCTCTAGGAAACAGATACATGCGATGGAGGTTATGTCCATTAATGGCTATTAGCCAGGATATGGTAAGGGAATGGTTGTCCCTAGCCTCTGTTTGTCAGGAGGGCGGAAAATGGAATGGCCAAGAAAGAGATCACCTTGATCATTACCTGTTAGGTTACTTTCCTCTGGGACACGTTGGAATGGGCTTATTGTTGTAGATAGGATATTGGTGGTGTTGGGACCTTGGTTTTACCCAGTATGCTGTTCTTATGTTCTAAGTTTAAATGAACCCAAAGTTATGAAGACAGATATGAGTCAAGGAAAGCCAGCAGAGTATCGGAAACCTGGAAAAAATCTTGACTGATGGCTCAGGCATTTTGTTTAGTCACAAGCTGAGATGGTGTCAAAAGTTTGGATTTTTTTTAAGCAGAATTTTTTTATGTTTCTTTAAAACAATCAAACACAAGCAACAGCAATGGTCTTGGCCACACACTTCTGAACCCCAAACCATCTTCAGGTTTTGGCAGGACTAATGTCAGCTTTTTCAATTAAAAAAAAAACAAACAAATTTTGAAGGAAAGCAGACATTGTCTGTGATTTTTTTCTGCTTTTTAAAACACCCTAGTTTTCGATCCAAAAAAAGTTTTGAATGAAAATATTTGTCCAACCCTTTTAATAAACTTTAGTGCCTTTTAGCACTAGCTGATACTGAGAACCAGTGATGCCTTGTAAAGAAGTTCTCTTAAAACTGCATTTGTGCAGAGATGCGGAAGGTTTATTTTTCCCAGGGCCACCTGTGGTGGCGGAGCAAGTGGGGCAATTTGCCTGGGCCCTGCAAGGGCCCTCATGAGAATATAGTATTGCAATTTTTTTATGGAAGGGGCTCCCGAAATTGCTTTGCCCCAGGCCTCCTGAATCCTCTGGGGCTGCCCTGCTTCTATGAGACAGTTTGCGGAAGTGTGTGAGCCTTTAATTTAAAGAGAGATTTAAAGATTGAAAAGTTGCTGCAGGGATCCATTCACAAGCAGTGTTTTGGATATACTCTTTAAAAGGAGTGATTCCCCTTAGCCATATTCAGTCTTTTTCAGTGGAGAATATGTATTTGAACAGCAAGGTTTAAATTGACCAGTGGGGACTTGCTTCCTTAGAGAAGACAGTAAGGCTTGTCAAAGTCATGTGCAGCATGATATTGTAGTGATAGAGATTTCAGAAATGCTTATAGAAAAACATTTCAGATTGAGACTGGAATTTAGCATGATGGATTTCTCAAGTCCCAAGAGGCACAATCTGCGTAACCACCATATTTTTATGTGATGATACTGCAGGTTGTATCTGCAGAGAGCTAGAGTGAGATAACTAAAGCAGTATTCTTGTTACTATATACATAAGCTACCCATCCTGCTCTGGAAAAATGAAGACAATCCTGCTGATTTACAAGTATGGGTTGAACCTATGTCTAGGAGACAAGAGATCGAGATTATTTCTGGCTGTGCCAGAGACTTCCTGAGTAACCATGGGCAAGTCACTTAGAGTAAAGATTTCAGAAGTACCTAAGCGACTTAGGAGTTTAAGTCCCATTTTCAAAAGTAACAGGCATTTTAAAAAACAAGGGTCAGGTACAAAGATTACTGGTGAATTTTTTTAAAATGCCTCAGTTTCCCCATCTGTAAAATGGGGATAACATTTTCCTACCTCACAGGGATATTGTGAGGATAAATACATTAAAGATTGTGAGCCTTATGTTCACAGCATACACATAGAGGAAATGAAATAAAAAATACTACTCTCACAGTAGTGGCAGTGTAACACTGCATTTATTAGAATTCAGAACACTAACACAGAAGGCCCCAAAACAGAAAGAAGAAAAAACCAGGCTGCTCCTAAAGGCAGAGAAGCACAACTCATCCCACCCTGCTTTAAACTGGCTCTTCCAAGACTAGCTGTACTCACTAGCTTGCTAGCAGAACCTAGAAACCGCATCCCCCCTCTCCCTAGCACTTACCTCTGCATTTAATGTACCACATTGAATGGCTCAGATACTACAGAAATGAGGGCCTTCTAAGATAGACAGACAGACAGAAAGAGTACGTCTACACTACCCGCCGGAACGGTGGGTAGCACTTGATCTATCGGGAATAGATTGATAGTATAGACATGATAAATCAATCTCCAATCGCTCTCTCGTCAACTGCTGAACTCCAGCAGTGCGAGAGGCGGAAGCAAAGTTGATGGGGGAGCTGCGGCTGTCAATCCAGCGCTGCGAGGACGTGAAGCAAGTAATTTTAATTTGATCTAAGATACGCCAACTTCAGCTACGCTATTCTTGTAACTGAAGTTGCATATCTTAGATTGATCCCCCTCCCCTCCCCAGTGTAGACCAGGCCAAAGAACCTATAATGACTTATTTAAGGCCTCCATACTGTTGAAATCTGAGAATCCCCAAGATTTAGAGCCCAAACTATTTGCAGGTATGTTAGCTTAACAGTACTGATCTTGTACTTGTATGCGTGCTTGGATTTGCTTTCTGTTATGGAGCACACAGGAGAAGTTACCATCTGAACCCTGTATTAATAGGCAATGGAGATGTCATTTTCCAAATCAAGCTCCAGCTCACTATTTCCGAAGCATCTACTCTTGCGTTATATCCTGTCTCCCTCCTGGGGAAGTAAATTGGCCTTCTATCTCTAGCATTTGTTCATTTTTCTTGGCCTGAGCATCTGGGCAAAGTGAAGCAAAGCTGGGGGTCAAACCAAACTTACCTATGACCCAGTAAAGCCTTTAGAACCTGTTGCACTTATGTAGTTTTCGAGATGTCTGAGTCCTTTATAATTATGATGTTCTTTGAGAGCCTGAAATAAAAGTTGCTAAAGAAATGTCAATCGTCATTTTAACTCAACTGGGAACAACAAGGGAAAGCCAAGATAATGCCTACATCTCAAGTTGTGAAGAACAATTTGATTTACTGTCATTTAGTAAGACTAGAGTTTCAGGTAGAGCAGCTAACATTCCACAGAAAAGAAACCTCAGTCAAATTTTAAACCAATTTGGTCTAACTTTATGTACAATTTTTGATTTGTCCCTAAAGGCCTTTCGCCTCCCTGTCCCCTTTCTTTTCTGTCCTTTTTTCTTCTGTATTTTTGAAGATAGATTTTTCAATAAAAAATAAAATGAAAATTGAAGTCTGCTAATGCAGGTAGAAGAACTGTACTGGTAGGAAAAAGACCGACAATTCAGGGACATAACAGGAGCAACAGTAAACCAGAAAATCTAAGTACTATTACACGAAGAGTAATAAAACATAAGAAATACATTGAAGATGAATGAAGTTAAATATCAATAACGCTAACAACAATTAACATTTAAATAGAGCTTTCATTTGTAGCTCCTAGGGCACTGCATAAACACAGGTAAACCTGGGAAAACAGAATAACTGTTGAAATGACCCCAGGTTGGGCAGCATGTCAGCAGCAGAAATGGAACAAAACTCTGGTCTCATAGCTCTCAGACTTGTGCCCTGTTCACCAAATGAATCTGCCACCCACAACTGTTAAGTTTTGTAGAGGAGGGAATTTAAGGTGTGGTCTCCTGCTCTACACCACTAGATTCTCTGCTTTTCTTGACAAGTGAAATCTCTGTGCCTCCTTGGCTGTGTTAGTTCAGTGACCGAGATGTTCAGAGATCAGACAGAGGGTAACAAGAGTAACACAAATGGCTGCACTGGTCCCGTTTCTCACAAACCTGCACAAGACCTGGGTTTACAGCAACCAGTACTGTTATCCAATAATTTAGGCCAACTCTGAAAGCCTTAACAGAGTGCCCAGACAGCATTTAATTAGTGTTTCAATTATCATTTAAATGTTTGCACATCTAGTTCAATAAATATCAGGCAGCTGAATTTTGAAACAAGTGGCTGTGTCATCAGTGATTTCCCAAGAGATGGTTTATTTGAAGGTTAACAATTCAAGCAGAGGGTTCTGAAAAGCAGTTAATCAGTATAAATACTTTTGGCTGCAGACATTGCCTCTGTGAACAAGTGCCTAGTTCCTTTGATCTTAATGAACTACAATGTATTTCATGCATCACAGCAGCTGGCTGGTTCTAAGTCGCAGTTACCAAGTGCAGAGAGGTCACATCCCTCTAAACAATATCTTGTATTGGCTAGGTTGCAATTGTACTGTAGAAAATTAGCAAGGTGAGTCACTAGAATAACTGTTACACCAGCTATTAACATAAAGAAGCATGTGCAATAAAGTTTTAAAGGAAATGTTTCAGTGAACATAAGTTTGCTTGCTAAAGGCCATAGATTTACAACAACTGTTACTATGGGCCTTTTTGTCAAGTGAACAAAAAAAATCTCTGCCTGTAATCATAGGAAGGGCAAGTGGACAAGGGTAGGAGAGGGGGAAAAAAAGTAATCCTATCTTTCTGCGCTCAACTGTGTGGCATCTTCTATTTGCTGGCCTGCTAAAAAGCTATTGTGTCTACTACTCTAGAAGCTGGGAGAACATTCCTTCAGCTCAAGCAGTAGAAACCTGTATTTTTGGATTTGAGAGAACTAGAATTCTAGTCTAGGTATGCCAAATGTTTAAGAATTAAACAAATTCTGTGCAGTATAGCACATGAATTCATTACATCCTGGGTAGCAGGAGTGTCCCAAGCTATTCCATGGATGTTAGGAAAATTACTTTCTATTCTTTCGTATAGCAGGTTTGGTCTCCTATACATAAGTAGACACTTGTTTAGTTGCCTGAAACCAGAATAATTAGACTTACAAAGGAACTGTTTTCTCAGTCTTCACAGACACAGCAGACACAGCAGTCAGTTTATCCAAGAGATTCAGAACAAACAACTTATGTAAGGTCTGTGCAGCACAATGAAGGAACTGAGCAGAAACAGCTTTCTTAAGGCCCTTATTCTTCAAATCATCTTACTACATTCACCTGCACTAATGCCCTGTGAAGTAGGCAATTACCCCTATTTTACACAAGAGTGAACTGAATCAGACTGAACAATTCCGATTCTTACAGGAACCGGCTTCAAAACAACTTCCTGGCTCACAGTCCCATGCGCAAGCCACTAAGACCCCAATTCTCAGTCCTGTGGTCCCTACACCCTTGTCTCCAGCCTTTTATTTGTCCTTATCCCCTTAGGTCAGGGGACTTCATGCCACCTTCCCCATGACTGGTCGGAGCACCCAGGCCAACTCTCCATACTAGGTTTCAGTCCAGAAACCCTACAATGAGCAGCCCAGGTCTGTTCTGCAAGACACCTTGCCACTGCCTCCCTGGACTTCTTCCTACCATTAGCCTTTTGTCAGGCCTTTTCCCCAGCACCCTCTTCAGTTCATTGCAACATCCCAGCACCACCCAGTGGACTATTTCCCACCCTTGTATCAGGGCCAACCACAAAAGCTTGCTCCAATCCTATGTCCTACAGGCACCTTCCCTACCCCACCCCTCCTCAGCTCTCTCCTTATCTTTCAGGAGCTTCCTGTTCCTGATATGTCTCTCCACTCCCCAGAGAGTGGAGGCAGATCTCTTCCCTTTCTCCTTGCAGCCCCTCTAGCTCTATTCCAAACACCCCACCTCACTGTCTACTTGACTTCCTGCCTCTGGCTTTCTCCAGCCTCAGAACAACCCACCTCTGGCTTCAGGCTTTGCTCCCCCCAGCCTCTCATGCTTCCTCCTGGCTCAGAACCCTCTAGTTCTGGCTCCAAGCTTCCCTTTGCCTTTAGCCCAAGAGCAAATTCCCAGCTACTACTCTTCTGGGTCTCATCCCTGGCTTTTTCTCCATTTCCCTGTGCTCCTTCCTTCATGAAGACCCAGCTCCTCCCCAGCTGGGTTTGTTCGTTTGTTCATTTATTCTTAACTCACATCCAGGTGCCATTCAGGGACTTAACTGGGCTCAGGCTCCTGTTAACCCCTGGTTAACCAATGTGGTATTTATAGACCTCCCAGCACAAGCCCATAATTACCAGTTGTGCTTTTGCAAGTCTCCGCCAAGCCATCTTAAAGCCATAGATTGATATTTGATTCCTGACATGGGCATAAAGTTGTGGGTATATGTGAAGCCTAGCTAAGAGGAGAGACATTTTATATTTCACACTACATGGAGCTCTCCAGGCTGCTCTGTGCCCCATTGCTTAGGCATTATTATATAGCAGCTTTTTTAATTCACTGCTCTCAACGGCTCACCAAAAATAGTTGCTCTTTTTCAGTTTCCTGATAATACAGTAAGTTAATGCACAGATACACAATTAACATTTCCCGTTGTTCGGCAGGAACTAGTACACAGGTAAAGGAAATAGTGAGTATGAGCAGAACAGATACAGGCAGTGTGAGAAAACCTGTGCTGGCCACAAATTCTGACCCTACAGACCTTCAGCACTCCCTGGGACAGTAGGAACAGCTGCAGCATCTTCTCAACAAATCAGGTGGGATGCAGGATAAAATGCACCAAGTTTCCCCCCTCCCACCATCTTTGGATGGAGATTGAAGATCCTGTCCCACGCTGCTGAAAAATGCTACTGGCTAGAAAAAGAGGCACTGAACACACTTTAAGAAGCCAAATGGCAGGAAGATATAATAGCAAATAATACGTTCCCAATCACACTATAGTAATGATAGCCACAGAGAAAAGGGACTAATCCCTCAGAACATGTTTTATCTTTCAAATGATATCAAATGCTCTAACACCATCCTTTCTTAGCTTCATTTCATGACTTGGCTTCTTAGCCTGCAGTCACATAGATATCACACTATTATTCAAGCAGGTATGAGAACTGTCCCTTCTGCTTCTGGGAGTAGAAATGTCTGACATTAGATTTATTTTTATCTTGGGGTTTGGAGATAGATAAAAGGTGGTGGCTCTGAGTCATTGCCACTCACTGTCCCCTCCTCCACCTGTTAGCAACTCTGGGGAACCTTTTCCACCACAAGTCTTCGGGTTCCAGTCTGCATGGGATTTTGGATGCGAAGGTGAAAAGTTATGAAACATCCACATCATCGATCCCTGGCAACTCCATGGTTACGTGAGCACACATTTATTCTGAAGTGAAACTCTGCATCTCCTACCGGACACCATTGCAGCTGAGACTCAGTCTGTGCTGGGAGTCAGACCATGGAGACATGCCTCTGAAGGAGGAGAGCTGTACATCAGTTTGGACCCCTGAAATCAGCTCACATTTTGGGCTAGCACTGGCAAGAGAGGCCATTTTTTGATGGTCTAATACCGAAAAAAAACAAGGACCCTGTATTTGCAAAAGTCTCTTCCTTTATGTGAATTTATTCTGTGCAGGGGATGTTTTGGCTTCAAAATTAAAGCATCCATCCTGTTAACTCTTTTCAGTACAATGTACGGCATGTTAGTTCTTCTGTTTATATATCTATTACACTAGGCTGTAGGAATAGCACTCAGCAAAGATGATGTATTTAAAGGTGAAAGTACATTCTATTCTTGCACTACACAGAGCATTACAACATTTTGGACATCAGTGCTAATTAAATACCATAAGTGGTGTCCTTATTGAGAACCTATGTCCAGTACAGTCATACCTGAACCACCTGACGATAATCAGCTATGGCGCCGATTCCGCACTCCTGCTCAATGAGTGGAAAAATTTGGACATCAACTGCCAAAGACTGGAAATGCCAAATATTAGACTTGGGAACCAATTTATTTTTAATGGTACAGAGAACAGATGTCCATATGTTGCAATAGTAATATAAATATCAAGCCCATTATTTCAGTTGCCAGGAGCTTGGATTGTGACTTTCAGTTTCCCAACAAAGAGAACGCATAGGCAAAGCACAGATGGGGAAACATTAGTAAACCCATAGGAAAAAAAAATTGAAGTTATTGCCTTTCTGTGCAAAAGCAAAAGGAAATAACATTTCTGAAGGACTAAGTGAATTCCAGATGAAACGAAGCAGCAGTTTGTTCTGATGATGTTATTTCTAATTCAAAAGGAGTCATGGGTGACAGTTATCCTTTTAATTAAGAGGTTTTAAAGGGCCTTAATCAAAAAGAGTTAATCTTTAATGTTTCTGCAAGGATGAGTCTCTTGCTTCTAGGAGAATATTATATTTTCTCTCTTTTTAAATAAATACATGGCCTGATCCTGCAGGATGCTGAGCATTTCCTGGACTTGGAGTGCAGGATCCACAGCACTCCTCTGGAAATACCCAGTACCTTTCTTGGTTGGGTCCACGTACTGTAAATTTGCGAAAGATGATGACACCAAGATTGAGAAGGAGGTTTTTTCCAAAGAGCTATAGAGAGCAAAGGTTGGCTTTTCTAAAATACCTAAAGTGACTTAGGAGCACAAATCCCCTTCAGTGTCACTGGGATGACTCCTATCCTAAGTCACATAAGTGCTTTTGAAAATCCCACACCAAATACACAAGGTTCTGTACAGACGATTAAGGCCAAAACTTGCAGGTCTTATTCAAGCAGAACTCTCTGAAGCTGGGGGTGGGTTAGGGTTGGGTTAGGCTATTTCCACCTGACTGCAAACTTATCCTTTACAGTCTACCAGTGCTTGAAATTCTACCAGTCCAAGAGGAAGGGAATGTGTTTTACAGGCACTCTGATTCAGAGCTGTCAAGGTTTATTCCCCACTTTGAACTTTAGAGTTCAAGAAGTGGGGACCTGCCTGATCACTTTTAAGCTTACTTACTAGCTTAAATTTGGTACACTGCCACCAACCAGAAGTCTGTGTCTGGCACACTTCTGTTCCCCCAAAACCTTCCCTGGGGAACCCAAGACCCAAACCCCTTGGGTCTTAAAACAAGGAGAATTTAACCATCCTCCTTCTTTCCCCCCCACCAGTCCCTGGTGAGTTTAGACTCAATCCCTTGGATTCTAAAACAAGGAAAAATCAATCAGGTTCTTAAAAAGAAAACTTTTAATTAAAGAAAGAAAAGGTAAAAAATATCTCTGTAAAATCAGGATGGAAAATGCTTTACAGTGTACTCAGATTCATATAGACTAGAGGGACCCCTCTCCTCCTAGCCTGAGATACAAAGTTACAGCAAACAGAGGTAAAAATCTTTCCAGCAAAAAGACACATTTACAAGTTAAAAAAACAAACATAAGACTAATCTGCTTTGCCTGGCTATTACTTACTATTTTGAAACATGAAAGACTGATTCAGAAAGATTGGGAAGCCTGGGTGTACGTCTTGTCCCTCTCAGTCCTGAGAGCGAACAACGAACAAAACAAAAAGCACAAACAAAGACTTCCCTCCACCAAGATTTGAAAGTATCTTGTTCCCCATTGGTCCTCTGGTCAGGTGTCAGCCAGGTTTACTGAGCTTCTTAACCCTTTACAAGTAAGAGAGACATTATCCCTTAACCAACTGTTTATGACAAGAGGTATTCAACTCATAGGGCAAGAAATCCCCAGCATAGCAGGAGGAATTTACCACTGCAAGACCATAGCTGCTAAAAAAAAAGTGGCAGTCTTATTGCTGTAAAGGTGATGCAATCAATGGAAATAGGGATGTTTTTCTTTTCCAAATTTGAAAAACCTCAAACACAATTTAGTGTGTGCATGGGAACACTCAGAAGGATTTTGTAATGTACCAAATCATCCAAAAGATAAAACAAATGAGTGAGAGGAATGCTATCTGCGCTATTTTGTTCAAAGAAAAAATGAATCCATTAGATTATTAATTGACTTGAACCTTTACCCACAACATGAACGCAAATGAACCCCCCCAAAACTGTTCTGGCCATTTTAGTTAAGACGGTGTTAATTTCTGGATCGACCAGAGCTGTGACTGAAAATGGAGGTGTTTAAATACAAGAAAATCTGTTCACACTATTTTCAGCATGAGTAGAGGCAGGAAAAGGCAGGAGAGGAAGTATACTCTTGTGGTTAAGGCACTAGGAATGGAATGAAGAAGATCTGGGGTCTGTTCCTGGCTCTATCACAAACTTCCTGGGCAATCTCAAACAAATCACTGTGGACCAAAGTTTGAATAATCCCCAACACTTTCAGCTATGACTCAAAGTTTTGAGTGCTTCTAGAATTTCAAAGACCAGCACGCACGCATGCATACATACACACAAAAGGAAGAAGCGTCTACACAGTATTTTTAAAAAGCTCTTTGACTGAATGCCCTGCTGGAATGGACCCAAGATTGTCAGGCAAAAAAAGATGAAAGTTTTTTGTTTTAATCTGCAAAATACCAACAGGGGCAGCAGCAAGGGAAGTTTTCCATGCACAGCCCTAATACACCATCTCTGCTCTATCCTAGAATAACAAGTTATGGGGCAACAAGGTCATGCCTTCTCCATACCCCATTCAGTCCTTGGTTTCTCTGCTTAGACTGCCAACAAGTAGGCCACTTAGTGCCAAATGTAAAGGCATTTTTAATCATGTTGACATCTACCCCTAGGAGATGGATGGGGGCGACAAACTCATAGCATAGAAATCTAGTGATAATTCCTTTCCATCTGTTTCTGACTTGAGCCAGCCTAGAGCACTGACCTAGATGTGCCATGTTTTCCCCTCAAAAAGTAACATTTGTCTGAGACACTAGAAGAAAGTCAAGCAAAAAAGAAACCCGACGAAAGTCCCACCCACAGATCATTCAGTGTTGTGTTTTGATTAACTTACACTAAGTGAGACTCCTACGTAGCTCTTTCCTGTGTTGCTTGGGTATTTTACCCCTTGAGACCACCACCTGACCTTGATTGTAATTATATTTCCCCTTAGACTGAGGAACCTGGCAAACAAGAAGGACTCTCAACAGGTTTGTTCAATTTCATTCTCGGGTACATCATCTCAGCGGCTGAGCACTTCACAATCTTTTATGCTTCCAAACATCCCTCGGAGACATTATTTCCATGTTACATATGGGGAATTAAGGCACAGAGAAACAACGTGATTTTACCAAAGAACAGGAACTCTGTAGCAAAGCTGGGAATCAGGCCAACACCCTACTCCCAGCACAACCTTGCCTCTGTCTGTGACCACACTTCTCCTCTATTTATCTCCCCGGCAATAGATAGATTATTCCCAAAGCAAATGTAATGAAGATCCACCACTTAAAAAAGATCCATTATAGGGGTTAAAAAAATAGATTCTATGAATCGCATTCATTTGGATGACAAGCTCAGTCACAAGCATCGGATTCATTTCCTCTGTTTTGCTTCAAAAATTGGCTTCCATATTTTCAAAGCCCCTCCCCTACTCATCCCCACATAGATTGACTGTTAAGGTAGGCTGAAAGGGTAAAAATCACTTCAAAGGGAAACATAAAAGTGCTCTTTCTAAAGCTAAATTATCAAAGTCTGCGTCAAGATGCAAAAGGTACATCTTTATCAGATGTTTGGGATAGAAAATTCCACTCCATTAAGAAAATATGCTTCTGTCTTTAAATAATGTCTTGGTAGATATTGGTTAGAAACATATTTATAATGAGGATATTAATATTAATACTATATATGTTTATTTTATGAGGCATGAATCACAAGTAGAGACGCAACAGAAGAATTATTATGGGGTTTCCATTACAATAAGAGCTGCATGAAGCAGCTTGCTCACTGCAAACTCGTTGGACACTGGTTGACTTTGAATTAGGTCAAAGCAATGATCTGTATAATTATCAACCCTCCCCTATTGCCTTCTCTCTCTCACTTTGGGGAATCAGGCTTGGGGTGTCCAGATTTTTGTTTCAGTATATGCCCCTATTGATAAAGTGATACCTGAGTATTAAATAGAGGAGGGAAGCTTGCAGAGGTAGGTTAATAAACATTTAAGCACAAATTTTCAGCATTTATCTGGGAGCTAGTATACCACATTAACAGAAGTGGCTGATGCTTGTTTATTTCCCTAAATACCTAGGGTCCAGACATAGCATTAGATATGCATCATGCCTTGCACAGTTAGTTACAAAAAAAGGAAATCAAACATTTAGCATAGTAGCAACCCTACAGCAAAACAAGACAATTATTGGCTATTAATGTGTATTTAACAGTTCGTGAATTTTTTCCAACAACTCCCTCTGTATGCATTTGAGTAGACTTGGCATTCTCTTAGCTTATCGAGGTTCCTTTTAAGCCACAATGACTTTTGTTTAGATCTTGAAGGTCATAGCTTCAAAGGACTGCACTACAATCTCAGTAAGATATACAGACAGGCGTTAACAGCCTAAATAGAGAAAAAGCAATGCAAGAGAGAAGAGCGTACTTTTCTGAGGATTTACATTTATCACTAACTAAAATACCTGAAATTTCTCCAACAAAAATATGATCTAGAAATGCAAGGCTCTGCCCACAAACACCCTGATGCCACAGCACCCCCAACATGCAATATATTCTACACCCTTTTTTGCTTGTGGGAAAAATGAGGCACAGAGATTAAGTTGCCTAAGTGGCAGTGTAACTAACTGAAAAAGCTTCTGACTCGCAGTCCCATGCTCTAACCACTAGACATCAAATCCTTGCCTATTTTACTGTAGCTGTGCTCTCCACACAAGGCTATTTAGTTTTTTACAATTTAGGATACGACGCCAGGTTATGCTTTTCTTATCAAGAGAATGGGAGAGGCTTTATTGAATATGATTGAGACACCAAAGGTTATTTTAAAACAGCAACTTAATTCCAATATCTGAAGAGACAACTTTACTCTTCTGGAAATTTATTTTGACCCCACTGATCAATAGAAAGACACTTTCTGTTTCTGAAACAAGATAGGAGAGGTAATACCTCTTATTGGACCAACTTTTCTGGGTGAAAGAGACATGCTTTTTAGCTACAAGGAACTCTCCTTCAGGTCTGGGCTGAAGAACTCCTCTGTGCAGCTCCAAAGGTCATCTCTTTCACGAACAGAAGTTGGTCCAATAAAAGACATTACCTCACCTATCTTGTCTCTCTAATATGCTGGGACCAACATGGTTACAACAACACTACAAACTTTCTATTTCTGTCTAATTATGATTTTCAAGCTATTTTGGGCAGTGCATAGGCTAAATCGGAGCCAGCCTATCCAAATTAATCAGCAGCTTTTTTAGTTTAGAAGCAATTCTTTTCTGGCTGGAACAAAGCTGCAGAAAATAAAACAAAAGCCCCCTTTTGTGGGATCGATAGGCAATAAAATAACTGTCAGTGCTGTCCAAGGTACTGTATTACATCTCACAGACCTCTCTAGAAGAATCAATACTAATATTTCTTTGTACAACATGGCTAGATATAAACATGGGAAATTGTGGGCAACCATTTCAGAATTTAAAATGTCTGACTCTGTTTTTCAAGCCGCCATCAGACAAGACAGGCTGTCTCCATGCTGCCCTACCAACGTCAAAATCAGTCTGGCTTTCATCCTCCATTCTTACAACCCAAAAAGTCCTTTCTAAGTCCTTCCTGCCTTTCTCCATACATTACACCAGTCCTCTGCCACTTCCACTGAATGGAACAAATGGACACCACAATTGCTATAGCAGCAAGAGTCAGTATAAGCCCTGCCAGCCTTCTTCCCATCCTCAAATGGCACCAGGCCTTAATGGTAACATTTTTTCCAGCCACTCACCCACCCAGAAGTGAGGGGAGTGTCAGTGAAAGACTATGGAGGAACCTTCCCTTTCCACGCAGCAGCCATTACTACTTTCACCCCCTTAGGGAGGGTCAGTGTGAATGTAACTCAAGTCTGCTTCAACCACTTGTCCAACCCGCCCATCCTGCAGACTTCCATCTCCACTATCCCACAGTCACCTCAGCCCTTTTGCCATTCTCAACCCTTCCCCTTTCCTCTGTTTCCCTTTTCCTGGCTGCCAGCACCCTGTTCTCCAACTCCCAGAGCACATCCATGAGCAAATAATTCACATACCAACACTCATTATCAGGATTTGCTTCTTACATCCCTTCCCTCCACCCTTAGTCTTTGGGTTTTAAATCCTTCTAGACAAGGATGGTCTTCTTATCCATTTTTGCTTCCTACAATATAATGGGACCTCTAGACTGATTGGGGTCATTAAATACTACTGAAGTAATAAGAATTAAGTAATAATTATTTTTCAATAGAGGATCAGATATTTAAAATGAAAGAGCATAAATGAAAATACCTCAGATCTGTCAACTCCCAATTAATTAGTACCCTTCTGAGAGCTGAAGAAAATATCTTTAAGGCAGCACTGAATTCTGAAAAAGTTTTTTGTTTTTTTTCCCTGAGTGGCTGGGGAGTTGGAGAAAGAAAATTATGTTGGCTTCAAGGCTTAACCGCGCATTAATTACTAGGAATGAAGAACTTCAGAAACACCACACACATTTACTGACTGCATTAAAAAGAAGTTGTTGTTTTTTCCATTATGGGTCAGTGTTTCAGAAAACTCCTAAAACAGCAGAACTCTGTATTACAACTTTGCTGCATTTAAATTTGCTCTATTTTTTCAAATACACATTTAAAGCATCTCATTGACACAGGGGGTCTGAAATGAGGCTTTTCCATGAATATAGCACTGCACAAGGCTGGCAGCACATTTGATGCTATAGAATTATAAAAATTTAGGGCTGGAAAGGACCTCAAGATGTCATCAATTCCACTCCCCTGCACTGACGCAGGTCCAAGTAAACCAAGACCATCCCTGACAGGCGTTTGTCCAACCTGTTCTTAAAAACCTCCAGTGATGAGGATTCCATAACCTCCTTTAGAAACCTATTCCAGAGCTTACCTACCCTTATAGTTAGAAAGTTTTTCCTATCAGCTACCTAAATCTCCCTTAAGCCCAATACATCATGTCCTACCCCCAGTGGACATGGAGAACAATAGATCACATTCCTGTTCCTAACAGCCCTTAACATATTTGATGACTGTCACCAGGTATCCCCCTCAGTCTTTTTTTTCTCATGACTAAATATACCCAGTTTTTTTTAACCTTTCCTCATAGGTTAGGTTTACTAAAATGATCATCATTTTTGTTACTGTCCCCTGGAATATGGTTTGTCCATGTCTTTCCTAAAGTGTTGCACCCAGAATTAGGCACAGTACTCCTGCTGAGGCCTCACCAGTGCCAAGCATAGCAGGATAATTAGCTCCAACATCTTATATAGAACACTCCTCTTAACGCACCCCAGAATGATATTAGTCTTTTTCACAACTGCATCACATTGTTGACTCATATTTAATTTGTGATCCACTGGAACCCTCAGATCCTTTTCAGCAGTACTACTGCCTAGGCCAGGAATCAGCAATCTTTGGCACATGGCCCGCCAGGGTAAGCACGAGCCACGGGATGTCCTGGCCTCCGCTTTCCACCATCCCCATTGGCCTAGAGCGGCAAACCACGGCCAGTGGGAGCCACGATCAGCTGAACCTGCGGATGCGGCAGATAAACAAACTGGCCCAGCCCGCCAGGGTGCTTACCCTGGCAGGCTGCGTGACAAAGGTTCCTGATCCCTGGCCTAAGCAGTTATTCCCCTTTTTGTGGTGGTGCATTTGATTTTTCTTTCCTAAATAAAAAACTTTTTACTTGTCATTGAATTTCATTTTGTTTAACTCAGACCTATTCTCCAGTTTACTTTGAATTCTAATCCTGTCCTACAAAGTAATTGCAACCTCCTCTTAGCCCAGAGATTTATAAGTGCACTCCACGCCATTAGCCAAGTCATGTGATGAAGATATTGAATAGTACTGGGCTCAAGAATGACCCCTATGGCACCCCACTAGATACATCCTCCCACTTTGACAGTGAACCACTGATAATTACTTTCAGTAGGTCTTTAAACCAATTGTGCATCACCTTATAGTAATTTCATCTAAATCACATTTCCATAGTTTGCTTATGAGAATGTCAAGATATATCTACTGTTTCTCCATCCCCTAGGCCCATACTCTTGTCAGAGAAGGAACTTAGGTTGGTTTGACATAATTTGTTAGTAACAAATCAACACTGGCTAATCCTTATAACCCTATTATCCTCTAGGTGCTTACAAATTCATTGTTTAATAATTTATTCCAGTATCTTTCTGGCTATCAAAGTTAGACTGACTGGTCTATAGTTCCCTGCATTCTCTTTATTCCCTGTATAAAGATAGGTACTATGTTTCCCTTACTCCAGTTCTCTGAGACCTCACCCATCTTCCATGAGTGCTCAAAGATAATGGCTAACAGTTTCAAGATTGATTCAGCTAGTTCCTTAAGTACCCTGGGATGAATTTCATCGGGCTCTGCTGACTTCAATACATCTAACTTATCTAGAAACTCTTTAACCTGCTTTTTTTCTATTTTGGATTGTGTTCCTTCCTTCGTTGTTAGTATTAATTGTGTGGAATAACTGGTTACATTTACCTTTTTAGTGACAACTGAAGCAAAGATAAGCATTAGCCTTCTTGATGTCATCAGTTATTAGCTTTCTTTCCACACTGTTTAGAGGACCTACACTTCCCTTTATTTTTCTCTTCCTCTTAATTTATTTGAAGACCCTCTTATCGACATTTATGTCTCTGGCTAGGTGTAACTCATTGTGTGACTTAACTTTCCTGATTTTGCTCCTACAACTTTGTGCTATTCTTTTGTCTTCCTCTTTAGCAGTTCTTCTATGTTTCCACTTTTTGTAGGACTCATTTTTGATTTTCAGATAATTAGCTCCTGGTGGAGCCATATTGGTCTCTTACAATTCTTCCTCACTTCCCTTTGCATCAAAATGGTTCACAGTTATGCTTTTAATATTGTCTCCTTTAAACTACCAGCTCTCCTGAACTCCTTCATCCTTTGGATTTTCTTCCCATAGGACGTTTCCTATCAGTTCTCTGAATTTGTTAAGTCTGTTTTTTAGCACTCCATTCTCCTTATTCTGCTGCTCTCGCCTCATTCTTGTTCTTGAAAATCACAAAATCTATCATTTCATGATCACTTTCACCTGAATTGCCTTCAACTACCTCCCCTTGGTCAGAATCAAGTCTAAAATGGCCATTCTCCTGGATATCCCCTCCTCTTTCTGAGGAAAAAAAAAAGCTATCTGCATACATTCCAAGAACTTACTGGAAATTGTGTTTTGCCGTATTACTAGCCAACTCTTTTGGCTAGTTCAAGTCCTTCATTACTACCAGGTAGTATGTTTTTGATGTTTCAATTATTTGTTTCAGAAATACCAAATCAACATCATCTTTCTGATATGGTCATCTATAGGAGACCCCTACCACGACATCATCCCTATTTCTCCCTCATTTTATCTTTACCCAGGGACCTTCATCTAGTATGGCTTTCACTACTTGGGTCTTAGAAGTGTATATATTCTTAATGTCTAATGCAACACCTCTTCCTTTCCCCACCCCCAGATAAGCAGGGAAGTAAACAGTGGCAGCAACAGATTCACATGGCTATGACATAACCAGGGTGGGATATAGAATGTATTCCCATCTTGAATGATACTTTGTAAGTCTTCATCCTTCAGTAGGAATCAGTGCAGAAGGGTTTAGGCTTCTTAAAACCCTCAGAATTGTAGCTTCCAAACTCATTCATGGTCAGCCTCATGCTCTGCTTTTTTCCACCTCAGATCTATAAATCATCTGTAAAAGCATACCTTCTTTGTCACTAATGATCTGGATGATGGAATGGGGAGAAGAGGTAGATACAGTGTAGGGTAGTGATAGGAAACAGAGGGACTAGACAAATTGGAGGATTGGGCCAAAAGAAATCTGAGGAGGTTCAACAAGGGCAAGTGCAGAGTCCTGCACTTAGGATGGAAGAATCCCATGCACTGCTACAGACTAGGGACCGAGTGGCTAGGCAGCAGTTCTGCAGAAAAGGACCTAGGGGTTACAGTGGATGAGAAGCTGGATATGACTCAACAATGTTCCCTTGTTACCAAGAAGGCTAATGGTATATTGGACTGCATTAGTAGGAGCATTGCCAGCAGATCGAGGAAAGTGATTATTCCCCTCTTTTCGGCACTGGTGAGGCCATAGCTGGAGTATTGCAGCAAGTTTTGGGGGCCCCACTACAGAAAGGATGTGGAAAAAGTGGAGAGAGTCCAGCGGAGGGCAATGAAAATGATTAGGGGGCCGGGGCACATGACTTACGAGGAGAGGCTGAGGGAACTGGGCTTCTTTGTCTGCAGAAGAGAAGAGTGAGGAGGATGGAACTCAGCTGTTCTCCATGGTGGCAGATGACAAAACAAGGAGTAATGGTCTCAAGTTGCAGTACAGGAGGTTTAGGCTGGATATTAGGAGAAAAAAAATCACTAGAAGGGTGGTAAGGCATTGGAATGGTTTATCCAGAGAGGTGGTGGAATCTCCTTCCTTAGAGGTTTTTAAGGTCAGGCTTGACAAAGCCCTGGCTGGGATGATTTAGTTGGTGTTGGTCCTGCTCTGAGCAGGGGTTGGACTAGATGACCTCCTGAGGTCCCTTCTAACGCTGATATTCTATGATTCTGAATGCTGGACATGACCCTTTCAACTGGTGCAAGACTGCAACTTGCCAAAATTGTTTTAAGTTTCTCTTCATTCATGAAAAAAATCAAACTAATTACAAATTATGAGTATTATGAATATGTCATATCTTTTGACATGAAAAACTGTTTAGTTTCCTCTCCTCATTTATGTTTAATGGCCATGTTGCTACTCCGTATAGCTGAGTTGTAATCACAATTGCACTCAACACTCATAGCTTCGTTGTCACACAGACAGCCCACCAACCCAAACAGAGACCTTTGAATATGTTGAAATGCCATTGGTGCAAGACCAATCTGACATGCAACTTCTTTGTATATAGCACCACATGCTGTCAAGTGACTACCCAGATAGATTAGACTTTCTATCCATTTGATGTTATTGCCTCTACATGCAGCATCAGTAGATCATTCATTTCCATTTTATATGAGGCATGCATAGGTTTGGTTTTAACACTATTCATATTAAGTTCCATAGTTTCTGTGGTTTTTCACAGCTGTTCCAGGTTTAATTATAGCTTGTCAGTAGTCTCTCCAAATAAGGCAGTACCATGTATATATTCAAGATCCTCTAAAATGAATCTTTAAATGTCTTACCTTCTAATTTAGTCTCAGTCTGTTTTGTCAACTGATAGCCTATTAGAAAATTAAAGAACATAGATGAGAGAATGAATCCTTGACATACTCCTGATTCAACTGAAAACCAATCTGCAATATAACCGTTGACCCTCACACGACTTGACATATTACAGTACAGTTATTCTATCGGGCGTACAAAATCTTCTGACACCCCATAGTGGCATAGCAGTATCCATAGTGCTGATCGATGCACGGGGTCAAAAGCAGCTGCAATGTTAATTTCCTTTTGTCTAGCTAAGTTCTACATTCCTCAGAGCATATATATAACATGGACTGTAATCGACCTGTCCGGAAACCACATTGGTTGTGTCTCTGTTCTTGGTTCTGACAGCATTTCAGTCAGTTCAGTTGTATGATCATAAACATTTCCCGTGGGAGTTGCAGCAGTGTTATTCCCCTGTAATTTAATCAAGCTGAGTAAAGTCACACAATATTGCTTAACCCTTCTTTTTGACCTGATAGAAACCTCAAATCTGTCTATCATGCTCTCCTTCAGACAGGAGGCTGAGCTGTGCTATTGAGTCTGCAAGGCAACAGCAATGGAGATGTCATGTCTCTGGTGGTAATCATGGCAGAGGACTGTTAAAATGAATATTTTAAAAAAGAGATTTTCACTGAGGCTGCTAGACACAGAATGATCAGATAGTTCTTTAGCTCTTACATCAATGGTAAATACAATATATAGCTTAGTTTCAAAATATAGGCTCTATTTCCTACAGAAAGCAGTATTGTGGAGTCTACTCACCGTGCTGTAAAACCTTGTCTACACTGGTGGTGTCATGTGGGGTACTTACAGTGAAACAGATTGCTTCCACAGTGTGATGTGTAGCTATATGCAGCAGTGAAAGGCTCTGACAAAGGAAGGGAAGGGGAAAGTCTCTGGCAGCAGGAGCTGCCCAAATCTTTCCTTGCTGCCTCCTTCCTGCCAGAGAAATGGCTCTGGTCACTCCCTGCAGCAGGGAAAGACTTCAGCAATGGGACCCTACAATGCTAAAAATAGCCACGTAGATGTAGGAGGTACTGCTTGGGTAAGTCGACCACCGTAAGGTTCTGGCACTTTTTTACTTTGCTTTTTACTTTGCTTTACTTTTACTTTCCTAAGAAGTGCCTCACCATCTACACTGTAATTTATACCTATGCTAGGGGTGTGTGCATTGTATATACTCTACACATCACAGTAAGTGTAGACATAGCCTAAGAGAAAGTGGCGGGATCCCAGAACAGCCTCTTCCAAAAGAAAAACATGTAAACCCTGTGGTCTGAAGCGATAGAAGGTAAAGGGTTCACTGTTCACGCCTGTTGGGCAACAGAGGAAACAGCAGACAGAAGCTCGATCAGGGATGGAGCTCTCTCCCAACATCTGTTCGAGAACGGTGAAACTACAGCTACAGAGAGCTTATTTGCATAAGCTTTCTACCCAGACATCCTCCAAGTGACACTTGTGACTCACGCGAGCTGTACACAAACTCCAGATTGGTTGGATAGCGGGCTGAGAGAGAAACAGGGTAAAGGGGCCCCTATCTTATAGCAAGGAGTACTTTACTCAAAGTATCTACTCAAGGAACCTGTATACCATCTATCCCCTTCCACGGAAGACTTGGCAAAAAAAAGTGGCTCTTGGCAAGCAGCAGCTTTTCACTTAAGCTGCAAATGGCAGCAAAATAATTGAGTAAACTTCAGTGAGGCACCTCCCCCCAACCCAGATAAAGCCGAAAAGCCTGTAGTAGGGTGAGGTGCTGGAGCCTTAGCCTAGACAGCATTTTCCCTAGGGACAGGAGAAAGGCCTGCCTGAGTGTTTCCCAGATTCTGGAACTATGTTGATCACTGATGCCAAACTAAGTGGAGCATAGAGGTGGGGCAAGAGGAGAAGTGATGTGTCAGAGGGACCTGGGCTTATCTGATAATTGACACTGGGAAACTGAAGATCAAGAACAACTGCCAAAGACACGGGGTGGGAGGGGGGAGGAGGAGCATGATTTATTTTTTATTTATTGATTTGTTCTTGCACTGTTTGTCCCAAGTTGATGCTGTGTTCCTTCATCCCCAAATTATTTTTTTCTTGCTTCTCATGGAGAGTCGATGGTTGAGAAGGAAAGTATTGCCTGTTTAGATCACCAGGGAAGATATTTAGTTTTTTCTAGATATTTCATCCTGATCCCTGTTGCTGCCACCACCACCTGAGGGTTAGAAACATTATGCAATCCAAAAACTGCCATTGTACTATATTGGAACCCCAATGGGCTAAGTACAGAGCAAGTCAAACTGCATTTAAGTAATTTATCAGGTCTACAGGGGATTTACCTGCTTAAACACTATTTGCTGAGATCAAAGGGAATCCATACACTTCAGAAGAGGAACTAACCAAGTATTTTTCATTGAGAATAACTCTAGTTTTTCAACATCGTTAAGTACAGCTTCCACTTTTAAAGTAGTGTCAACGATGTCCAATTCCTTCGCAAGTATCAGAGATCCAGACAATCCAGTATGCTGGAATAGGTCAGCACTCATTTTGAGTACATTGTTTCCCAATTACTACAGTAATACAACTTTTAGGTAATGTTTTCACCTCTTAGCTCAGAGAGCCGAGAAGTGGCTACAACATGGTACAACGGCTACAACATGGTAAAAGAACTACTGATGTATTAGAAATAATGATGATCAATTTAACAATACAGCAGGGTACATATAGCATATCTGCCCAACTGGAATGGTTTCCTGAGAATGGATTCCACGTGGTAACCTCAAGAAATGGATAAAGGGCATACCATCATCTGTTTAAATGGCACACTTAGCCTGCCAACAAGCTAATTCATTAGCGTTACCTGAGCGTATATTTTTATTTGACAGAAACAATGTGTCCACTCAGACCACTTTCCATTCTGATCAGTTCAGGCTGTAATCCTGTTATGTTACAATTGTGAAATAGGTATTTAATTTTTTAATGCTTTTATATAGTCCCTATTTTGAAAGCAATTCATGAAATCTTCAGTACCTCCTGGTCAAATGTATTTCTAGGACCCTTTGAGGATCAAGGCAATGGCTTATTTGACATGGTTTTTCTCATCAGACGGAGGGAGGCAGCTACAGGACATCAAGTTAAGTAGATTCTATTATAATATTGCACTAAGTAATAGCATAAAGAGCAGCAATTGAATCCTGGATAATTAAGATGTCAGTATATCAAAGCACAGGAGAAATGGATCACGCTAAGCATTGCTCCTTGAAACAAATAGAGATGCTAACAATAGGACAGATACTTTATTCAATCCAACACCCAGGCAAGAAACCTGGGAGCTTTCAACAAACAACTCAATATTATTGCAGTAGCTAATGATACTTCATTTTACTTATTTATATTGATCGGTCACAACCTCCTCTTGTTTCTTGAAGGACTAATTACAGAACTGAAAATGAATGCCTTTGTTTCACAGAGGTAATATAACTTGCTAATATTCATGATTCTCTCAGTCCATGTCCTTCATAAATTTGGTTTGAAGAATTTAAGGAAACCAAATAGTACCTAAATACTAGCATACAGAGTTTATCAGATGCCAATCTGCAGCAACATCACTAGATTACATCTGATCACGAATTCTGAATAAGCCAAGAGAAAGATTTCATTATAACAGTTTATTCTTTAGGGTTTTTTATGCTCTAGTCATCCATTCCTAAAATTCATTTTGTTGCTTCAGCAGAGTATTGTTTGTATGGCAGAAAACAAAGCAAATTTATCTCCATCCTTTAAAGAGTTTCATGCTTACTTTATCCAACCACATTTCCATTCTCTATAAAAGTCTTTAATATGAATTGCACTATCGCTCCCTAAATATCTTGATGCAAAGCTTTAAGATTTTCCACGTGGTAGGAATCAGTGGCTTCATTTTTTAAAAAGAAAAACAACCTTATTGGTAGGATATTCAAGAATCAGTTACACAGTAACCAGTAAGTTCTTGCAAACATATGGATAAATCAAAACAATTAAAAATCCCAAATTAGTAACTAAGTATGTGTGTGAATGCCAAGGTAGTTGCTCTCATTTCCAATGTATTTTACATATTTTAGCTACAAAACCCAGCACTTAAGTATCTAAATAGTTTTTATACCAGTTGACAAGTGGCTTCAGTAAGTGAGATGGATGTCATGCCCAAAGATGACAAATTATTTCAAAATTTTAAGCCAATTAGTTGGTAACACTTGCTCTGCTCCACTTACCTTCCAAGCTTTAGAATCAGCGTTCTAGGTTTCTCTAGCAACAGGAAGAGGAGAACACACATTTTCTTCACTAGTTTGCCCTGCTACTTACAGGCCATGGGAATCTCATTGTCGGTTTCTGCAGTGGCAACATGAGGAAAATGCTTGTCATAGAGCCTGACCATCAGTTGGACAACAATCTGCCAACTGGTTGACTTCTGCTTTGGTATTGGCTGGTAACACGGAACTGTGCTGTGTTTGCAAAATGAAGAGCCTGAAGTATAGTGCTAGGGTGCAACACCTCTTTCTACTTGTTAAAATGATGGCAGCTCCAGTTTGCATCATAGGGCCTATACTGACCACTGCAAAGAATTATGTTAAGATCAGGAGGTAAAAGGACCATGCTTTTGGATCAGGAGGATCCAAGTTCAATCTCCACTGTTTCTATGAATTCCCAGATAATGATGGCATTCAGCATAATGTAAACCAAGATTAATCCGAGTGCGGCAGCCTTCATTAAGTTGTTCTATTGAACAGCATTATCCCTGTCTGCACCTGCCAAGAAATACCAAGAAATATACACATCTTCAGTGCTCTACTTAATGAGACTGTTGATCTTCAGAACCACAGCTCCTGAACTCTGCTCAGCTTTCCCAAAAGTAGACTTGTGTCTGTTCAGATTTCCTCCGAGACCTTTTCCACTTGGCTTATCCAGAACACCTTGTCTAATTCTGGGAGAGCACTTCATCTAGTTCTTGGGGATCCAAAACCTCAGTTTGACTCCAGATTTCATCACGTGGGTTCCTTAGTTGAGTATTCAGCAAAGCTACTCTGAATTGATGAAAGACTCAAGCATGGGATAGGTGGGTATAACGCATACCCCCACACATTCAAAGTTACATAGAAAATCTCGTCCTTTATATATATTTACATATTACATTGCACCAAATTTGATTGGCTTGGTTACTTTGCAGGGACCAGTCACTGTGCAGCATTCTCTGTCCATGTATAACCTAATCTTTACATACAACGTTTATCTTGTCCATTGTTAGTAAAACGGTTCCCTGAGTGTTCTCTGTTTTATCTAAGCTGGCTCAGACATTCTGTCTTTTTAACCTACTGACGTGTTTACTTAATTTATTAGCATAAATATTCTGGGTTCAGCTTAATGATCTGTTTACCTCCCTAATTCTATCCTTCAAGAAATGAGGCCTCCCTCCTAGTGTTAATTACTCATGTCACATCAGGCCTCAGCTACATTCCCCTGTTTCCATCTTTCTGTTCTATATTTGCTTTCATTTAATCAGCCTCATGTTCCTGTCTTCTGTTCTCTCTTTCTCAAGTTCATTACCCAGCAACAAATGTCTAAGACCACAGTAGCTGCAATTATTTGAACCACCATTAATAATAGGTCCAAAAGTACAAGCCAGGTGGTCCAAGCACACTTCATCTGATAGAACCCACCAGAGACCTACATTAAAAGCTTGCTCTGTCTTTAAAGTATCCTTTGTCATAATTTAATTAAAATAAATGCAAAGTTAAAATTGCCAAACTGGTAAAAAAATATGAAAATCTTTCCCTTTATCACCACAGGAAACTTACGTGTGAAATAGAACATAGGCCAATTAAAATACCATACCCTGGCTCCATACCAGAAATAGTCCTCTTCAGCCACCACACAATACTTGTCATCACCAGCATGGGCAGTTTTTACTTTACTAGCATCCCAGCATCTGAACTGTACTAAACCCATATGCTGGCAACTCTGTTTGTAAGACATTACACCTGTACATGTAAACGTCAGCCAGGTGTAAACAGCAGTACAAGAGTCTTCCAGATCTTGCATTGTCTAGCAACAGTATTTCAAGACGGAAAACCAAACATCTTCCACACCACATAAGTTGTAATGCTTTTCACATTTAACGTAATGATATTGGACCCTTGTTATAATAGGACACTTGTTATAAACCGACTAGTATTAACTCCCTTGTACCACATTTTAAACTTTCCTGTGGTGATAGAAGAGGGCGACCTTCTTTGTTCTATATCAGTTCAGGCCTCTTTCAAATAGTATATTTTCCCCACGTACCGTACATGTCATTGCTTTGCCTTCTACATTTCAAATTAACTTTAACATGTACATTAAAAAAATAAACATTTACAACATAATTCATGTAAAACAGTTAAAAACTATCAATTCATTCTTTGCTTTGTTGATACAATACTTGAGATGCTAATTCTGTCTGAAGCCCTTGTTCACGAAGTGGATGCAGTGCTTGTGCTCTTAGCTTCTGTTGAAATACTTGGTTATAGTCCATCTCTGTCAGCTGTTTCACAGAGTGACATACCAAACAGCTTGGCTGCCATGTCAAGCTGCCACCAGTTTTGTGGATGTCCCACCTTGGCAGGCCTGTGCATTTCAGAAGCTTATTTTTTTTTTGTCCGTAAAGTCTTTTCAATAGTTTTTAACCTTTTTTGACAACACCCCAGTGACTGTTGATTGGTGAAATTCAATAACACTTGGCACATACGGAAATGTTTAATAATGTTTCATTTATTAAAGAGATTTTACCCTAAGCCATTAGCTGGATTTGTTTGCAGTCTAGGGCATTTCATTCTTTTATATAATTGCTTAGTTTTAAGACAATATTCTTTTTCCATTTACAAAAACACTAATGTAGGTTTTTACTTCCTAATATTTACTTTACGCTACAGGTAAACAGAACTTTTGGATACGTGTGTTAAGGGTTAAACTCCATTTTCTTTATTCACTGATCTTTCTTGGTGCCGGGTTGGTTCTGCTTCCAAAGCATATGGCCATCTGAAAAAGAAAACAACCTGTTGTGGCTCTTCTTTGGAGCCTCTATAGGATTTTAAATTAAATACCTTATCTTTTATTTTACTCCTTTTGCCATATGCACTACATGTTCCAAGTGAATGCACCTTCCTTCCATAGTGCATACCCTTTATTTGCAATAAAACCATGTTAGCCATATTACTTTTTGCATGAAGTATAACTCTTCATTTTGTGCCTAGAGTTTCCATGTACCCCACCAATGTGCTTGTCTAATCACCCAGAGCCACCTTAAGGCTAGGTGTTCCTAACATAGCTACTCTTGTAACCCCCTTTCCTTTTGCTGTTACTCCAGAGGTGCACTATCCCTTTAACTTTTCATTCTGTCCTGCAGCTCTTTTAGCTGCTGTTTCATTGCTACAAAAGGACCAGAGTTTCTTCCTACTCACCTGGATCTGGCTGTCCCCGCCACAGCACAACCACGTCCTCTAGTCTTTATTTTAAAAGCTGTTGAACTTCATGAAAGTCTTGAGGTAACAAAGCCAGATAACATCAGCTACTTGCATTTGGTTTGAGATGGGCAGAATAATTTATTTAAGACTACTAGGAAATATTAGTAGCTGCTCAAAAAGTGTCCATCACAGTTTTTTTAACTTTGATTGAAAGATTCAAATAGATTTTTAGTGAAATCTTTTAAAAGCCAATTCACTTTAGATATACAAAAAAGGGTTTTACAAGCCAGGACTGTTTGTTTAAGTACTTAAAACTTTGCATAATACAAATGTATTTGAATTTCTTTTAAATATTTTGCTCAGTACCCATTGTGTTGGTCTAATTCTTTTTTACCCAGATTACATTCCCTACTTGTACATCCAAACGCAGTCAAGTTCAAATGGAAATCCCTATTTCCATTTGGTGATTTTAACTAACTTGCCCATAGTTAAATCATTCAACTCAGATTGTGTCTCTGCCTTTAGCAGTCATTTACAATTATTTATTTACACACCATTTCTTTGGGAAACGGTCCAATACCCCTTCAGAACAGCTGTTGTGATTCTGGGGGATAAAAGCATAGACGTGGTAGTGGTCACCACTTGACCTTCACTTGCATAATTGTTTGACTATTAGGGTTCCACTGGGCAAGACTGAGCCAAGATGTGCTGCCATAACCAGGTTTTATTGTCAAACCAAACATTCTTTTTCCCCCTTCTTATTTAATGTGATGTCCAATCCTTTTACTACACCCTCCTGCTTAATCCTCTCAGTACTCTAAAGTTTTTAACATCTGCATAAATGCTTCCTTTAATTCCTCACTCTTTCCTTAAATCACTTATCTCCCAAAGTGACATTTCTCAGCCAATCTCTCGCCACAGCTCTGAGCTTATCTTTCTGCTTTTTGCACTCATTCTTTGGCTACAATTACTGTTCACTCCATGGTCACCTATGGGTTTTATACGTCAGTGTTTCAGTGGCATTCAACAGACCCTGGCAAGTTTCTGCCAAGCATTCTCTTACGTGGTACCTCCCTCTATTCGCCTTATGCTACTGAATTTCTCTCTAGGATTTCCATACTATAATTTAATAACATGCTTCTTTGTGTGCCTTTTTCTTGGATTTCTTGTCTAATACTGTTTGCTAGAGTTAGTTTTCCACCCGGTTGCAGTCTCCCTCATCACTTCCCTAGGGAGTCCGTAGGGACCTCCTTTAGATTTAACATTCTCCTCCAGGGCCTCAGAAACCTCCTAAAATTTAAACTCTTCCAATGCCATTGCTAAACTGTTTGGTTGCAATCCTTGACAGTAAAGATACATACATAACATTAACAATGTGTTACCTGCTCCAGAGGAATGGATTTGGGTTGAGTCACAACACTACTAAGGCTGGGATTCCCTCTGAGACCTTTTTCCACTTGGCTTATCCAGAACACCTTGTCCAGTTCTCTGGGACCCAAAAACCCCCTCAGTTTGACTCCTGATTTCATTGCTCAGGTTTATTTATTTGGCACAGAGCAAAGCTACACTAAGCTGATCAGACTCAAGCATAGTGAGTGGGTATAGGGCGTACCATATATTCAAAGTTAAACAGAAAACCTCTTCTTTTACCTTTACCCATGAAATTGCATCACATTTTTGAACTGGCCTGGTTACATTGCAAGAACTTATCCCTATGGAGTATATTCTGTCCCTGTGCTATTCATGTAAAACCAGATCTTTATATTTCAGGTTTATCTTGCCCTTTGTTAATAAGTGGTTCCCTGGATGGTCTCCCTTTTGTCTTAGCTGACTCAGACATTGTCTTTTTTAGCCTACTAATCTATTTACTTATTCAGCACAAACATTCCGTTTTCAGCTTAATGATCTGTTTACCTCCATACTTCTATTCTCCAAGAATTGAGCCCTCTCTTAGGTGTTAATTACTGTCAGGCCAGGCCAGGCCTCAGCTACAATATTCCTCTCTCTGCCCTCAAGAAAAGCAAGACACCCCCCACTCCTTTCTGCCTCCAGAGGTTCCCCACTGAACAGTGGAAGCAGTCATGACAGCTTGGATGGAGACACTCAAGATCCCTGCAATATTCATGACATACCAGCCTTACAATTGCACTTGGCTCTGCTACTAGCTTTTTCTTCTTTCTCCCTACCCTGAAGATTCCTGGTTCAAGAAATGGAAGCCACAGGAAATCCCTATTTATATTATTTGTGTGGAAGGAGCTGGGTCTAAACAGGACTCAATTGACTTAAGTGTACCAATCTGCTGCACCTCACAGCAATTGAACCCCTCCCCCCAGCCACCCACTTGTACCAGATAGTGTAGCATGCTATGCTGCAGCAATGGTCTCTTTCAAATCTTTGCATTAAATAACATTCAACCACAGGAAATAAGCTGTCAGCTAATGACTCTGCTATAATGCTAGAAACAGTCACAGTTTGTACCATCTTGAGCTGCAAGACATATCATAACCAAAGCAAAACAGGCCTCTCTCACTATTTGGATGGGAACCCCGGAGGGCAATAGGACAATATGGTACTGGTTCATTCGCTAAGCCTTCCAAATCAGTATCAAGCTAACGTCCAACAAAATGCTAGCGAACAGCTTGATACTGACATTCTGGGGGGTGAGGCTTACTCATTTGTCACCATTTTGAGTTAATGAGACTTCTCTGTAGAGCTAACCCTGGATCCCAGCCTGTATGCCAAGCTGAGTGAAAGCTTTCTGTTTCCCTTACTGCACTCTGAAGTTCCAAGCAAATTCTTTTGTTCGTGTTCTTAACTGCTGAGTAACGTCACTGGAGTGTCATTTAACAGCTTAGGTGTTTCACTTACCAATGGCTGCATTCCAGACGCTAGTACATTTATTTTTATAGTTTGTCCCTTTATTTTGATTTGTTAACTGTGACAAGATCTTTTGGATGAAAGGCACTAAAAATGCCAGATTAGAAACACTGAGTGTCATTTTTTTTTTAAAGTAGCTTCACATTTACACTAAAAACCAATTGCTTCATCCTTGACTCCTTAAGAAACAGTCAGTCATTTATAGGTGAATGCATCAATGAAAACCAACGAAGTTACAAAGTTACAGCCCTGATCTTCACTACTATCTATGCCAGGATAGCTCAGTGTCTCAGGAATGTGGAAAACCCAATGTAGTTATACCAAACTAACCCCCACTGTCAATGGGAGGATTTCCCCTGTTAACATTACTTCCTGTCAGGGAGAAGCAGCTCTCCCATTGGTATAGATAGCATATTCACTATGCACTGCAGCTGTGGCACTGTAAGTGTAGATAAGCATTAAGTAGTCCCATTGAAGAGCTTTATCTACAACCACCTTTGATTGTTACTTAAAAACAAAGGCACAAAAGATGGCTAGAATTACAGCTGATACTACATTGTCCCCTCAACTTCCAATTACAAGCATCAGATTAAGACAGTCTTCTATAACTCAAAATATTGCAATAAAAACAAATGTTAACTATACTACTTTATTGTCATTGTGTTTGCTGCTCCAGGCCAGTGGGAGCTGCTGGAAGTGGCAGCCAGTAAGTCCCTCAGCCTGCACTGGGCAGGTAAACAAACCGGCCTGGCCCACCAAGGGCTTTCCCTAAACAAGCAGCATCCCAAGTTTGGGAAACACTGATCTACAGCATTGCTGCAGAACTGGTTTCTCTCTAGTCTCCTCAGTTCAATTCAATCCTTCCCTGATGGCCTGAAGGCTACAGTCCAGTATGATGGTGATCCATCTGAAAGCTTTGATACCTGCAGTGGGGTCAAAACACAGGGGTATTTGGGCACCAACACTCTTTGGTATATTTTTCTCACTGCTTTGCTTCTTTGTCATGTTTTCTCAGCTAGCACTGAAGGTCTCTATCTCCATATGAAATCAGATAGAAAACTCTTCAACAATGTGTGTTAAAAAGCAAAAAGGCAAGTGAAACACCTGGTGATATGAGAGCTACTTCATGGATGTTGCAGTGTTCATTGCACACAGTGAAGAGGAGCTCCCGCTGCTTTGCAATAGCTAAAGACGACAATGCTTACAGCACAAGGAATGTTGACTGCTCCAGAAGTTTTGATAGCTAGCGCCATGCTAGAAATAGTGCATCTAGATCAACTGTATCCAATAATTTGTCTCTAGATGACAAGCTTAGTTTTCACTTCAAACAGGTAGCTACCACATTCAGCTGCCTGACTAAACAAGTGTGGGGTAACAGGAAACTGACATTCAACACCAAGATACATATTACTATGTGTGCATTTTGAGCATGCTGCTGTATGGTGGTGAGTCCTAACTAAATATCTAACACCCCCACTGTCTTTGCCATAGTCTAAGTCCAAAGTTCCTGACACCAAAAGTACCTGAGAAAACAAAATTACCAAGTTTAATTCTTGGTAATTAATTCTCAAATACAGATGTCTCCGTTGGCTTGATGATCTGCACCAGAGGGATGATGTGCCATGAAAGGTTCTCCTATATAGCGATCTCCAAGTCCACTGGGATGACCTAGGCTCAGGTTCAAGGATATTTGCAAGATAGACTTGAAAACTTTTAGCACTGCAAACTGGGAAGATGCAGCATGTAAAAGGCTACAGCGACATTAGAGGGCTGTGCTGTGGTAGGGAGTCAAAGAGGCTGAAGAGAAGTGGGTGAGAGAGAGACAAAACAAAGAGAGTGAAGAGGAAAGCACAGCAAGCCTCAAGCACTAGTTGGGAGCCAGCCTCATCTGGACTTGCACTTGATGCCTGCATTATCTGTGGCAAGGACTGTCACTCAAGAATTAGACTTTTTAGCAATATGGACATAGTAACTGAACTGCTTTGGTGCCTACACTATCATCTTTCAAGATGGATGCTTGCCACCACTACAGCCTGGCTTGCATTAGTGCAAGCTACTTACACACATCCACTACAATGTGTCTTCTTTTATTATCATATTACCACTTTTTTCTCTCTCTCTCTCTCTGGTGTTTTGGATACCAATAAGGGCTGGGTACAAGTGACATTGCTTTTTCCTTTATGACTCTCTGAGTACTTCCCAATTCAATCAAATAGCTCACCAAAAACACACTAGGCACCTTTAAAGGTTCAGTTTGGACTACCCCTTTACGCTTGCCATCTCAACAACTGATAGACTATAAGTTCATTGTGAGTTCAAGTGAAATCAGAGGTTGGCATCACTGAAGTAGTGATAAAAACCATGAAAAGGCAAGTTGATCACTAGCAGCAACCAACAAACAATATATATGCAGGGAACATATGAAGGTGTTTTATAAAAGCCTTTACCAGAATGAGTTTAGGATGATCTCACAACTCCAAACAGTGGAACCATGACTGCATTATACAAGTCATCCCACATCAGAACTAACACAACCTTTCATACCATACAACCTCCAACAAAGACTATGTGGTATAGAAAAATTCATGAAGGCATTTCTCAGAATTTTCAAGGGGCCTTTATTTTTATTTATTTAGGGCACATCAACATACATGCACCTGCTAGCTGGATTACTTTCAATCAGAATTATTTTAAAAATAGTTAAAAGAAAGAAAACACATGAAATATAATGGGAAAATTTTGTCTTACCAGAAGCATCCAGATTATTCTGGATTTGTCTGCAACTTCTCCAGGATTTACTTCATGTACCTTGCTTGTATAGGTTTCCCAGCATCACAACAAAATGCAAGGTGGAACAGATTGTTTAGCATAAACAGCATATATTGTAAGGGACCATCCCAGGCAGAATGGCCTGTTAACACCTCTGCAATTCTAGGACAAAGAAGGGGGTTAGTGGGTTACAGATTGTTGTAATAAGCCATAAATCCAATGTCTCTGTTCTAGCCACAGTTTTTAGTGTCTAGAAGAGTAATGAATTAATGAAGACTAATGATTTTTAGTGTCCATCTTGAATGGTCCCTTACAATATGTGCTAACTATTTATGCTCAAACTATTCCAGTTTGCATTTTGCTACAACTCTGGGAATACTGTTCCCAGAACTGAAGAACTCTGACTCAAAAGCTTGTCTCTCTCACCAACAGAAGTTGGTCCACCTAGTCTCTCTCATATCCTGGGACCAACACAGCTACAACTACGTTGCATACAAGTATACATCAGAAAGTTTGCTCCAACCCCCTTCATTCATGTTCACGTTTGCAGTCATTAAAACATGAGGTGTGGGAGGATGTTAATAATTTTCTTTGTGCTCCCTCCAATCCCTTAAGGCCAATTATGTCCTTTCCTGGACAAAGTGAAAGCACAATAGCTAATTAAAATGCTTGATCTGGAGAAAATAAAGATCGAGCTGTAAATAGATATGAATATACCAGGCCCTTTAATTAGCACCATTTTATTCAGAGAAGCATAAAGTGTTTGTTTCTACAAATGCACATCAGGTTTTACACCTTACATGAGTGAATTGTTGAAACTGTGCAGTTCCTTAGAAGCAGGTGTTCTAGAAATAGCAAATATAAGTCATTTCTATTGGTGTTATTCCTCAGTGCATCTATAATGGTTATTTGTCAGTTAATCAACCATGTATTCTGGATTGTGTATGGTGGAGGTTCCATGATTTCTTATTGTTGGTACCCATCTTTATAAAAGGTCTTTGTCCTCTTCAACTATAAAACGCCCCCAGATCAAAAAGATAATCTTGTTTATACCCCTTTTATACAACTGAACTGCCAAGTTTAACAATGATTGTTATCTTTGTTTGTGGGTGAAATGCATAGGAACTGTGTTAACACTTTTATTTTTTAAAAGGGTCAGTGTGCTCAATACTCTAATATTTTTATTTCCCATCATTTTGTTGATGCTCCCGCTGGAATCTTTTATATCCACTCTCAAAGGTGAGAAGGAGAAAGGGGGAATTTTTTAAAAAGCTTGATATTAGGACTTTTCCAGACTACTGCAAACTCCTTCAGTGGCATAATCCTAACCCTTGGATGCTGATCCAAACCAACTCTTCAAACAACCCCTAATTCTAAAGTCTAGATTTTGTGCTTCATACTCTCCACGCCAGGCTGTCAGATGGATAACAGAGGCACTTTGTAACTAATTTCCTGATAAAGTAACATCTCCAAAGTGGGCTGAGGCAGATGCAACTGTAAAAGTATGGTAATTCCAGATGATTGGCCTCCCCCACCCCCCATGGAAATTAAACCAAGAGTAAGACAACTGTCCAAACAGTGGCATCTGATAGATTATGCCATTGTCAGAAGGCGAGACATGCGAGATGTACTGATCACCAGAGTGATGCAAGGTGCAGAGTGCTGGACAGACCACAGATTAGTCAGGACGTTTCTTCAACTTTACATCGCTCCCTCTTGGCACAAACGCCCTAAGCGTGTGCGACCCGCTTTCAACATAGCCAAACTGAAGGATGCTCAATGTTTCAACAACTTCCAAAAGAGTCTTGATGACAAACTGACATTCCACTGACAACTGATTGGTACTGCAACCGAAAAGTGGGACCAGTTCAAGCAGATGATGACTGACACAGCAATAACATCTCTTGGACCAAAAGAAAAGAACACATCAGGATTGGTTTGATGAGAACCAAGAAGAAATATGCTCAGCTCTGGAAGTAAAGAGAAAAGCCTTTATCGAATGGCAGAACGATCCCTCCTCAGTCTCTAAACGGAACCATTTCAAGTACCTTCAGAGCAAAACACAGAAAGACCTCTGTCAGATACAAGACAACTAGTGGGAGAGCAAAGCCAAAGAAAATGAGCATTATGCCGAGACTCACAACTCAAAGATGTTCTTCAGTGCTATTAAGACGGTCTATGGACCTTCTAAACTAAGGACCACCCCACTGCTCTCAGACAACACAACGCTGATTAAAGATAAAGAAGGCATCAACGAAAGATGGGGAGAACACTTTAGCAACCTTGTCAATAGACCATCAACTATGAATAATAATGTCCTCAATGAAATTCCACAACAACCTGCTCTGACAGATCTTAATCACATCTATAGTGGGCAGAAAGTCAAGAAAGCTGTTAGCCAGATGAGTTCAGGAAAAGCTCCTGGAAAAGATGGAATACAGCAGAGATATACAAAGCAGCAGGTCCAGCAGCACTAGCAGCATTCCACAGCATGATCATCAGCATCTGGGAGGATGAAAACATATCACAGGACCTCCGTGATGCTACTATTGTTTCTCTTTTCAAGATCAAAGGCAGCAAAGCAGAAAATGGAAATTATAGAGACATATGCCTCCTCTCCATTGGAGGGAAAATCATCGCCCGCATCATCTTGAACAGTCTAATAACTAGTATTTCTGAGGCAAATTTACCTGAAAGTCAATGTGGTTTTCGACCTGGCTGGAGCACAGTTGACATGTTGTTTGCTGTCAGACAAATACAAGAGAAGTGCATTGAACAGAACATGCACCTGTATGCACATACAGGTGCATACAGCTGCATACATAGATCTGACAAAGGCATTTGATACCGTCAACGGGAAGCCCTTTGGACTATTCTAACACAGCTTGGCTGCCCAAGAAAATTTGTCCAGATTATACGTCTTTTTCATGACCCATGACAAGCGAGTATTGTCTGATGGAGCCACATCTGCCCCCTTCAACATCACCAATGGCGTGAAACAAGGATGTGTTCTTGCTCCTGTCTTATTTAACCTGTTCTTTGCATGTGTCCTAAACCATGCAATGAAAGATCTGGATCAAGGTATATATTTGAAATACTGGCACGATGGTTCACTTTTTCACATCTGCCGCCTGAATGCAAAGACTAAGACAGTGCAGAAACTCCTTCTTGAGGCACTCTGCCGATGACTGTGCTCTCATGGCTCACACTGAAAATGATCTTCAGCACATTGTCAACAAGTTTGCCGAGACCTCGCAACTCTTCGGAGTAACTATCAGCCTCGGAAAGGCAGAAGTTCTCCATCAACCTGTATCTGGATCAAATGTTTCTGTCCCAAGTATCTCCATGGATGCCACTCAGCTTAAAACAGTGGAGAACTTTAAATACTTGGGTAGTGTCATATCTAGTGATGGATCACTGGATAATGAGATCAACGCATTAATATCCAAAGCAAGCCAGGCACTTGGCTATCTGTGTATCAAAGTTTTAAACCACCACAACATCCGGATGTCAACAAAACTGCTTGTGTACAGAGCTGCTATTCTTTCATCTCTTTTGTATGGGTGTAAAACATGGACACTATATAGGTGTCACATCAAGCAGCTTGAAGCATTCCACATGCGTTCCCTCTGCAACATCATGAAGATCCACTGGCAAGACAAAGTGCCCAATCTTGAGGTCCTCAAGACAGCCCAGATGACAAGCATCGAAATGATGATCATGAAGGTCACAGCTACGTTGGACCGGTCATGTCAGCCGCATGGATGCCAACAGAATCCCCCATCAGCTTCTCTATGGTGAGCTCACCGAGGGGATCCAGCATATATGTTGTCCACGAAAATGTTACAAGGACACCATCAAAGCCAATCTGCGGTATAGCAGTATCAAACCCAGGGACCTTGAGGACGCTGCCAGTGACAGAACACAGTGGCGTGCAACAGTCAGAAATACCAGCATCACCTTTGAGGAAGACACCTGCTGGCATCTACAAGAGGCACGCGAAATGATGTCACAGAGCATCAGCAGCACACAACCCACTGACTGCGAACTTCCCATGCACCATCTGCAGCAAAATGTGCACCTCTAGAATTGGCTTGTATAGCCATCAGAGGGCACACCATGAGACCAACAATAGATGATTTACTCAGGTTTGTCATCATCAGATCGATGGACTACCAAGAAGACAACTGAATAATAATGATCCAAGACAGAATACAATGATTGATATTTGTATTTTATTGCCTTAGTGTCTCTTTTCTGTATGTAAGAGAGATGCGTATTTAAAGAAGACGACAGATAGGATATTAAATTTTCCCTTCTGAATCTACAATTTCCATCTCCTGCACATAGCAGCAGTATAAATGGATTTCTCTGACATCTGAAGCTTTTGGCTACCCAACATACATGTTCCTACTCACTAATGAATTCCCCTCGCTGGAGCTTTCCCAAAACTCTACAAAATGTTGCTATAGTTTTCCGCCCCCACATATTTCCTGCCCTGAAAGCATCTCTCATTACCCTTTAAGTTTAGCGTAGCATGGACACCCAAAGTCATTATTCAACTGTGTGCTGAAATAATGTTCTCAACATTTAAATACATTCCTCCTGTCCCTCCCATGCCCCAGTGGTCTGAGTGAGGCACTGTGAAAGATCCACAACAAAACCTCAACCCACCTAGAATTTAACTTGAGGGATAGTCAGCAAAAGCCTCCCTTTCAAAAGTACATTCAGTTTCCAGAATTCTACTTAGCCAGCAATTTAGTTTTGAAAACAACATTTTTCAATCAATCAATCAATAGTAGTCCTCAGCCAATTCAGGAATCCCAGGGGCTTCACAAACATGCTATAGCATTCAGGAGAGGAAACCTGTCCTTCAAAGTCTGCATCCAGACAGTGGTGTATTTGAAAAGTGTGCTGGAATTGTAGCTTAACACTTTAATTTGTAAAGGGCTACCTGGGTCCTGCTTGCAGGCTTAGGAGCTTTGTAGGCAAGCATGTGACCAGTTAGTCAGCAGCCAGTCAGCCTAGAGTAATGTACCTCTCCAGTTTAGCAAGCTGTTTCCTTTTTTTCTTTTTCTTTTTCTTTTTCTTGTTTTTTTTGGGGGGGGGGGCGTGGAGTTTCTGTCTTATTCTAAAGTCTAAGAAATGAAATGAAATAGTATAATGTTGCAACCTTCCACTGAGAATATTTTTATCTAACATATATGTAAATGCCATGAGCCTAACTCAGACGAGCCAACTATCCTATCTCACTGTTACTTCCAATAAAGCCTGCTGTATGTAGTGTTCTCACTCAGCAGCCCACGCACCTACACACTACCTCTCCTCCAGGATAAAGCTCATCTTAGACTCAGTATATAGTAAGGCTGTGACAAGGTGAACTGTCACATGGTGAAGGTGAGGGTGGTGGAAAAAACAAAACCCACAAATCCCTAAGCAGCTAATTCCAATTAACCACCTCTCTGGGGCCGCTGAGAGAAGAAAAGGCCTAGATGTACGTATGCCTGGCCCAGCTCATTCCAAGGGGACAAAGAAGGACGAGGCAGCACTCCAGAAGGCTGCGAGGCTGAAGACATGCCAAGGCAGAAAGGGGGGAAAAAAGGTCCAAAAAGGGGCAGGAGAAAAGAATCCATAGGATAAAGATACTGAATTTGGGGAGAATGGGGCAGCAAGTGGGACCTGCTTCCCTAGAAATCTTTGCACTTGCCTAAGAGGACATCTTGGTCCACCAGGCAATAGCTTGGTAACAACTTCTTCACACAGTGTGTGTGGGGTGGGGGAGTCATGCTCCTTCCCATCTAATTATGAGAATTCCATTCTCAGGGACACAAACTGAGATATACATTTTGTTGAGTTCTGAAATCCTGTTTCTAATGGAGCCTCATTAGAATTTGCCTCTTCCTTCCTCAACCCTGCAAATGGGTCTCCTTCCTGCAGTGTGACATGATTCAGGTAACCAGTCCATACAGCTTATGAATTCTGGTGGACATTATGAAGTTATTACTATGAAAACTGCTATATCCTTGAATACCTCTACATGCATGTGGATTCCACCCTTGCTGACAAGGGCTGCGTCACCTCCTTCCCAGACCAGATACAGTGCTGGATTGTTAGAATCCAAAAACTGACTATTGAGGTAAAAGCACCTTAGGACAATGAGTTAGCTCAAGCCCAGAAGAACCAGATCTCCTATCCTTCTGCAGGGGACTGGCATTTGGAGAAAGGAAAATCCCCCAATGCAGGACAAAAATCTGGGTGCTGATGCCACCTGGATGAATACATGCTTGTAATCAGAATAGAATAATGTATAGCATTTTGCGCTTGTCTATTCACTGCTTCGTCAGGTTAGCTAGCGTTTAGCATTTGCTGTACCAATTCTCACTGTTTTTGCCAGCTGTCTTCTAACTTTCTGCCAGCTCCTGAATTGGAGCACTATCTTAAAAACAAACCCTCACTTCCCTGGGAAGTTCCCTCTTTCACTGGCTGGTTGCAGCCCTCAGACTGTCAATCCAAGTCCTACAGATTTTTAGAAGAGATGTCTCCCTTTGGCAGAACACTTACAGTCCTTGTCTTTCTAAAACTCTTTTGGAAAGTAGCTTTAGAAACACCTGGCAGCCTGCATCTTCCACACTTCCTTTTCCATTGTTGCAGCCAGCACTTCCTTTTTTTTTTTGTTCTCTTGATAGTTCCTCTCTTGCTGGTGCTGTGGGGTGGAGCCCCCTACAGCCCTGTCTGCCAGCCAGACCATTAGCCCATAGCCTATCCTAGCCCAATGTGATGTTTGCTGATACCATCACACACTCCATTCTAATCAAAGCACTACAGATTAATAGTCCTCCCAATCAGCAACCCTTTAATGTCACACTGGAAAGCAACCATCTGGCTGAAGGACTACAAATGCCTGTGCCATACAATGCCATGCCAGTTACTTAGGGTCCCTGATACTGATGCCCCACACTTCCATGTCTGGCCAAACTTTAGACTTCTTGGTCAGTCTTTAAAGTTGAAATGCCTTCAAAATGTCTCAGTAAGGGATCTCTTTTGGCACCACCCTTCTCACAGCTGACCATGACAGTAACAGAAGGTTTGACCGGTTTCTTTTAAACAGCCTGTTCTCTTCTCCCAACATGTTAACACTTGAGTCCCAAAGCCACAAAAATAGATTATGTGGAGGACGGCCAGACAGCCCTAGCATTAATATGTACTACACATGCAAAGAGAGGAAAGATAGCTCAGTGGTTTGAGCATTGGCCTGCTAAATCCAGTGTTGTGAGCTCAATCCTTGAGGGGGGCACTCAGGGATCTGGGGCAAAAAAATCAGTACTTGGTCCTGCTAGTGAAGGCAGGGGGCTGGACTGGATGACCTTTCAACATCCTTTCCAGTTCTAGGAGATCTGTATATCTCCAATTATTATTATTATTATTAAACACATACATTAATGGAGGAAACCTTGTGAAGTAACCATAAAAGTTTTTATATAAACCATTTGAAGAAGGTGACCACCAGCTGCTATTGACATTTGTGGATTATTCAAGCAAATATTAATATTTTCCCTTCTGTTCCACCAACTCTGTTCACAACACCCTTGTTAGCTGACTTAAGACCCTCCAGGCTTCTTCTGCATATTCTAAATTAAGATCTGTTGTCCACATCTCTTCATTTAACTTTTAGTATGACTCATCAATAGTCATCAACACAGATGACTAATCATCTCACATTGTGAGGACAATGACTTCTGTTAGCGGTCATCTGCTTCCATTAAAAAAAGCTACAGTACTGCTCTAATATTGTGCTGTTGCTCTGAACATTCATCAGCTAATCCGCAGTAAGGTCTGTAACTATGTTTAACTCAATATTTTTGTTGGCACTAATGAAATCAGTTTTACAAAACCATGCAGTGTGATTCATCCCTTTCAATGTGTGCGTGGACTTTAGAATCACTTGTTAACATTTCCATATCATTATTTACACCAACTGTGAAGTCTTCTTTCCAGAAAGAAATTTAACTCTTCTTCAGTTTCCCAGCCTGGAACTTTTGTCATTGCTTGAGCAACATTCCGTTGACTACATAGGCTTGCACAAGTGTGCCCAATTCTAGCCCTTAACTCTAGCCACACAGTTGGCTGCACAATTGTGCTCCAAGATTTGGGCTTCTGGGGCGTGTCTTGGTACCTGAAAAAGTGTGGGACTTTGTAACCAAACTTTTATACTAGTATAACTATGTCCGTTTGATTTTAAAGTGCCTTGTAGATGTCCTTATTCCTGTATAAAAGAATACCTTTTTTCAGTGTCTTAAATAGCTTCGAAAAGGGTTTAAGCTAAGTGAAAAAAAGTCACTTAGAATAAGAGCAGTCACGTACATGTTTACACTGGAGTACATGGTAAAACTTACCTTTTTAAACAAGCCCTGTGAGGAACTCAACTTTTCACTAACCAGTGTCAAAATGTATAGCTCAGCCTTCCCCACAGTACCTTTCAATCCACTTTTACTTCAGTACCATAAAGCTATCTGTCATGATAAATTAAATGATAGCGTAAAATAAAGAAAGTATTTCCAGAGGTACTATATTGAGTATTTTCTTTTCCATATTAAATTCAGCAAAACAAAAAAATCACTTTCAAGTAAATTCTTACTACAGAATTTAGCACCTGGATGCTTCACAAAGAGTGGACCTTGCTGTACTGTTAATGTCTACTTTGCTGTGAAGTACATAGAGACCTTGAATATACCATGTTGTCCAATGGGACAGTTCATCCATAATAGGACTTGAAAGAAGATCTTCCTGCTCAGTGATGTAAGATGCTAAGCATCTTCCTACAAGATCAATGTCCACAGTGATTGCTCCATGTATGACTTGATCCTTACCTCTCCTTTCCAAGTGTAGACTTCCATTAGGGCAGAGGTTCTCAAACTGGGGGAGCATGCCCCCCCCAGATGTATTCTGGGGGATGTCAGAAGCTTTAGGGGAAAAAATTACTGCACACATTCAGAGCTGGGCAGCTCTAAAGGCAGCACTGGAGAAATAAGGATGGCATGGTACATTGTTGCCACCCTTATTTCTGTGCTGCTGCTGGTGACGATGCTGCCTTCAGAACTGGCTGCCCAGGCAGCAGCCGCCGGTCTCTGAATGCCCAGCTCTGAAGGTGGGGGTCAGCATAAACTACTACAGACACAAAGAAGTGGGGCGGCTGATAAATAATTTTGAGAACCACTACATTAGGGAATCACAGCAGATATGGTGGACTTGCCGGGACAATCCATTGGATAGATCCGACATTCGAGTTTCATGGTCTTGATAAAAATCTATCATTTTGGATATTAATAGGTATGAATAGGTGAATGGATGCCACAGCAAATGACGCAACCCAAAGTCATGAACAGATGCAAAGTTAACATTTGAATGAAAGACGTTTTAGACTAAAACAACCCTGGACCAGTCTTGTGGTAACAAAGAATGCCGTCAGTGTATTCACATTGACAGTTCTAACTGCACCCTCGGGGAGAAAAAAAAAACATGAATATAGGTACAGTAATCAATTAACCCAAAATCTTTATTACAGCTATGGTCAATAAGATGGAGCTTGCACACATAGATCACATACCACGCTGGTGCTTAGATGCACCTTGAATTAGCCTTTCATACCATGGTGATAGCAACTGTAAGATGCTAAACACCCTGAGCTCACAATAAATTAAGTACTTTGTGCCTCAGCACCTCACAGGATCCAGTACTCTAAATGTTACAGACTACATCCATAATTACAGCATTTTCTTAACCTGACTCCTCCATGTGTGACTTGCACCCTGTCTTGCTCCTATTTTTATCATAATTTCTGCTTTCCCTAGAAGTCTGAAAGAATTTTTTTTTATTCTCCAAGTGTGTCCTTCCACAAAGCAAGGGAATTGCATAGGCATTAGCTCAAGAGGAAGCAGCAGATAACTTGGGATTTCAAATGAGCAAATAAGGCTGGAGGTAAATAATTCAGTGGCAGGGATTGCAAGAACATGCTTTTTTGGCTAAGATTCTCTGTGAATGAACAGCAAAGTGCTTACTAGAGGTTGGAGAAAATTTGGAGGACTGTTGTGCCACCGTGAGCTGTATTGTGCTGCAAGAGCCCTTGATAGCTGCATCTTAGCTTCAGGTGTGATGATGAAGACCCAAAAAAGCAATTTACATTCAGAGCTGCTTGTTGGTGTTTATGAGGAGTTGTACCATCAACACCATCCTTGGGATTCATTGCATTTCTGTATGCTGGAAATTACACACAAGGCTTCCTACAATAGTTAGGAGGAATATTATAGTTGTGTTGTGGGTAGAGAGAATTGTTTCATTAGTGAAGAGGGAAGCTGAATGAAGGTTAAGTTGGACTGGTGGAACATTGTTATTCCCCGTGTACTGCTCTGTGAATCTGAGTTGCTTCCAGTTTAATTCCACCTATTCTGTGTTCCTCTGGTATCCCCTCCAGGGGACATGGGCCCTCTGACTCTAGTTCCATTGGTCATGATACATCCTCCCTATTTTACAAACATTTTAATATAAAATATTTAGAATAATTGATACCCAAACCCCCACCCTGAATCCCTGTCAGGCTCAACTGGTGACATCGTCTGAGACAGTCTGGTCTCCTCAACTGGTAACCGGACCTGGAATGAGCCATTTCTATCTACCTGTCACCAAGTCCAGCAAACTGTCTCCCTATGGTGCTTCTTCCCTCCCTGTGAGATTGGCCTCCAGATAATCACAGAACAGAGACAGAACATCGCTGTAGGCTCTCCCTAGGTGTTTTATCTGCTGGCTTATAAACATCTTTTTCCTTCAGATGACTTGTTATTCTTGCATAGTCACCTTGTATGAATTGGGTACCATTGCAGCCCTCATGACGCCTTTACTTTACTCCTTCTGGTGTCTCTCATTGCTGGATTATCACAAGAGCGCCTGCCTCCAGGGGCGGTAGGTGTTTGGCTGACCTGTTAGACTCCAGCGCCTGCTTTCTCTGGTTGTTGGCCATCTCCTCGCAATAATGTCTTGATCCTTCTGGCCACTAGCTTCCCCACATTGGTAGCAGAGTTTTGATCCTTCATGCCATCAGTGTCTGCACTGGAATGCTTAAACATCCCTGTGACAGGATATTTCTGTGTGCCAGAAATGCTAATAAGGGGTCAACAAGAAGAAACAGCCTTGTTTAAACAGTCTCTACCTGTTTTGACAGCTGATTCCACCTCACCATTACTCTGAGTATGCTAGGGAGCAGGTGATATGGTCAGACTCCCATTTCAGTGCAAATTCCTGGAATTCTTCCAAGGCAAATTGGGGTCTGTTGTCAGTTAATGCAGTGTTGCGAAAGCCATATCTCCTTATGTGGACCTTCAGTAAGCAAATCACTGTCTTACTTCTTGTATCAGGCAGGGCATGGCCATGCCAAGCGGTTGAATAGTAGTCCACTGTAAAGTTCTTTTCCTTGAAGAAATCTGCTCACCTCTTTTCCCATGCTTGAGTGGGCAGTGCATCTGGCACTAGAGTCTTTCTGTGACTGGAAAGGACATAAGCTTTCGTGAGTAAAAAACCCACTTCCTCAGATGTTGTATCTGAAGAAGGGGGTTTTTTACACACGAAAGCTTCTGCCCAAATAAATCTGTTAGTCTTTAAGGTGCCACTGGACTTCTTGTTGGTTTTGTGGATACAGATTAACACAGCTACCCCTGAAACTTTCTATCAGAGTGCGGAGTTTTGTATTGATTTCTGGCCAGTAAACAAAGTCTTGAGCCTGTTTAAGAAGCCGTCAAAGCCCAGGTGTGAGGAATATAGTTTTTGCATAACATCCTTATGTAATAAGGCAAGAACAGCTCTGTGCTTGAAATATGATCCTATCCTGCACACTCCATTCATCTTTAATTTGAAAATATCATTCTGCTTTTACTAGTACTTGGCTTTTGTCTTCTGGACTCCCTGCTAGTATTGCTCTCTTGACTGCCTGCAGTTGGACATTCTTTTTCCATAGCTGCTTCAATTTCCATCAGCTTTGCTGCTGAAACAGAGATAGTGTAACATGTTAGTGGATTTAGTGTCCTGATTCCCTTCCCCTAATTTGCTGATTCTGGGTATATATATGCCCTGCTCAAGGTATCAGCTAACACCAGTAATTATCCTGGACAATACTGGATCTCTATCTGGTACCACTGAAGGAGCATCAATATGTGCTGCAATCTGTTTGGAGCACCAAGAATGGACTTTGCCATGATTGCTTCTAGGGGTTTAGGGCCTGCTTGCACTATTACAGGGTGGCCATAGGTATACCAATGGAATGCTCCACTCCAAATACCACAGCCAGTAGCTTTTTCCATATCTGGGTGAATCCCTGTTCAGTCTGGTAGGGTTCTGCTGCCATAAGCACTCTTGCAAAATAGCTGTCTCACACAGGAGTGTCTATCTCTCTCCTAACTAGTAGTACCTTAGGACAGAGACAGTTGTAATAACTTGTATCAGCATATCATGTGCTTGCTGTTGGGAACCTGCCCAGTCCCACTCAACATGCTGCCTTGTGAGTGGACATATGGGTTCTGCTTCTGCAGCCAGGTGTGGACAGAAATTTAATCGTTCCTAGGAAGTATTGTAACCCTTTCACATCCACTGGAGTTGGTATGTGTCTGACTGCTTTGATCTTGTTGGGTTCTGCTTTCAGTCCCTCTGCTGTGAGCTGCTGTCCAGTGTATGTCACCTTATGGTGTGAGAGTCACGCTTTTCCTGGGTTGAGTTTTACGTTCATCTGCCTGCATCGCTATAGGAAAGCTTTCAGCTTTCTGTCATGGGCCTATGCAGCTTCTGTATTATTGCTTCCTTCACCTACCATGAGAATATCATCTGCCCATTATTTTCACCCCAGGCAGTTTTTCCAGGGCTTGGGCGAGTCTTCTCTGGAACACCTCTGATGCTGGGCTTGCACAGCCATTCGTAGTGACCAAATGGTGTTGCAAAGGCAGTCAGCGTGCTGGACTTTTGATCCAGATTTGTGTGCCAAACCTCTTTTCTCACATCACAGACCATAAAGAATCTGGCTTTGGAAAATTTTGCAAAGATCGCATTAGTTGTGAGCAGTGGCATCTTTCCAATGCCTGCTTCAGTGGCTTTGGGTCAATGTAGATCTGTAATTGGCCTGATGGCTTCTTTACCACCAGTATATTGCTTACCCAGGCTGCATTGGCCTCTATAGGTGCTATGATACCCCTGGTTTGCAGATTTTCATGTTCCTTACATACTGGATTATGTAGTGCCTGTCAAGGTCTTTTCCCCACTTTGAACTTTAGCGTCCAAAAAGTGCAGACCTGCATCATCACTTTTAAGCTTAATTACTAGCTTAAATTTGGTACGCTGCCACCAGCCAAAATATAGTGTTTGGCACACTTCCTGTTCCCCCAAAACCTTTCCTGGGGAACCCAAGACCCAAACCCCTTGGGTCTTAAAACAAGGAGAAATAAACCAATCTCCCTCCTTCCCGCCCCCCGGACTTTCCCCTCCCTGGGTTGCCTTGGGAAGCTATACAGATCCAAACTCCTAGGATCTTAAAACAAAGAGGAATTAACCATTCCCTTCCTTCCCTCCCCCTCCCCCACCAATCCCTGGTGAGTTTAGACTCAATCCCTTGGATTCCAAAACAAGGAAAAATCAATCAGGTTCTTAAAGAGAAAGCTTTTAA
>NC_133769.1:172300234-172303755 GCF_003597395.2 Chelonoidis abingdonii | reverse complement strand
TTTCCTTTGTTTAGTTTTCAGTTTCAGCCGGAGTGGAAAAGATCAAGGAACCAGCCTCTTATCAAAGTAGTAAGTTTTAGAAAAGAATAAATAGGTTTATGTTTATTTCTTTGTAACCTGTCTTATGCAATTAGAGGTAGAATCAAATTGGGTATTTGGGTATTTTTTTGTGTAACTAAATTTGTGCCCAGGGGAACATCCTCTGTGTTTTGAATCTGTTGTCTGTGAGAGTAGCTGGTATGCTAATCTCTCCCAGAGGGTTTTCTTTTACCTTTCTTTTCTTTAATTAAAAGCCTTTTTCTTAATACCTGATTGATTTTTTCCTTGCTTTTAGATCCAAGTGGATGGATCTGGATCCACCAGGAGTTGGTGGGAGAAAAGAGGGGGGATGGTTAATTTCTCCTTGTTTTAAGATCCAAGGGGTTTGGACCTATGTTCACCAGGGAACTGGTGAAGTCCCTCAAGACTACCCAGGGAAAAAGGTAGTACTTGGAGATGGTGGCAGCAATACCAGATCTAAGCTAGTAATTAAGCTTAGAAGTGTCCATGCAGTCCCCACATCTGTACCCTAAATTCAGAGTGGGGAAGGAACCTTGATAAGTGCCTAGACTGAGCTGCATTCTGGTTACTTGCAATTATGTTTTTAACAATTGGATATATCTTTTATTGTATTTTGATTTTATTCCACGCGGATATAGAACCCTCGCAATCATGTCCAGCTCAAGTGCATCCACTGTCTTGTTTTCAGTGGGACATGCTGCCTCTATCAAAGGCTCATCCGAAAACTGAGCAGCAGTAATTGTGCCCTATGCTAGCTACAAGGCTACCCAGGTTTTTACAATGATGTGTTGTCTGACCTTTGCATGAGGCCGTGCACGATATTCTCAGCACAGTTCTTCTGATGCCACAACTGTTAGGGAGCTTGACTCTGCCAATTTGTTTCCAATTTTGAATCCAACAATGAGCTTTTTCGTAAGCTGCTGTAGCTCTTTGCAGCAATTTACAATTAACTTCTTCTGTACATATAGCTCAAGTTCCCAACAGAGTTTTGTTGGCACCCTTCATGAGATGGCTAGACGAATGAGTGTACCCTGTCCCTGCACTCCCTCTTGCCATGTGCTCACACAATTGCTAGTCTTTCCTTTTTTCTGTCCACTTCCTTACACTTTTTTTGTTCTTTGCTGGTTTTCCTTGCTTTCTCCATCCTCTCATCCTAGTATATGCAGCCTCTTTATACACATCATCTTACTGATTTCTCCACCCATTCATCATTCATTTATTCATCTACTTTCCTACACTGCATCCTAATGTTGTAACATCTGAGTATTTTTCTGTAATCCCTTTCCTTCTCTTCTACTCATCTGAACAGGGGAGGGTGCGTATCCATTGGTGACACTAATAGCTGAGCTCACCTCTACAGAAGAATCTTGGGCTTCAGCCCTTTATACATAAGCTGTTCCCATGGGGGAGGAGGCACATTAGGGGCTACCACAACTTCAAGTTAAGAATGGCAACATCTGTCAAAGAGCCACCTGCTGCTTCACCCACAGAGCAGCTCATTAGCAGCTGGAGAGCTACCATTTGGAGGTTGACAGCTCTCAGCACCCCTCAACACTTTTCTCCCCTGCACTCCAGTTCCCCACACTAGCTTGTGAAATACTGCAGGAAGCCATGACTTTGAAAAATGTAGAATTTGACTCCCAGGATCAAACCACTGGTCCATCTAATCCAGTAAGTTTCCTGCAACAGTGGCCCACTCCTTATGCCTCAGAAGAAGGCAGACACACAATGCACTTTGCCAACTCTAACAAACCATGCAAATGCTACATTCAGTGTTCTTTGAACCTTGCCTTCGACACCAAAAGCCCAGCTTCCTACCATCTGAGCTGAATTCTTTAGTTGCCAACATCAGGCTCATCATGTAGTCACTAGAGATCAACATGTGACTCTAATAAAACGGGCACGTGTCACATATTAGACAAGCTAGTCCCAAGCATCTGAACTCCCCATAAGTTCAAGTCCCAGCCAGGGTGCTCAGTTAGTACCACACTGTTGCACACAGTGGGGATAGGAAAGAAAACTCCCAACTGAACTCTGCAATGATCAGTGTGTCCGGCCTAATGAATCCACAGCAGAAGAGTCAAAAATCCCTGCCAAGTACACACACCCTCACACTTTGGTCTGCTCTTCAAAAGCAGCAAGCGCTCATAAGCATTGGAAAGCTGGGAAATTCAGACTGAAGCTTGGGCAGATATTTAGGCATTTTCTAAGCTACCTTTTCAACTGAAAATGAAGCTCAAACTTTGAAGCTGCTAAAGGAATATGCTCTTAATGAATCCAAAATTGCATTCCCCATTTTTGCAGGACATTGGGAAAGCTTTACTCTTAGTTCTGAAGGGCCCTGGACTTGATGTACGTGGCCCAACTTTTGTCAAGTTGCAAGGCTGGGCTCCAACAGACCAGCACGTTGCCCTTTTCCACCAAAGCACAGGTTTGTAAATGCATGGGATTCAGCCTGGCCTGGTTTAGCATGAAAGATGCCACTTCCAATTTGCTCAGAAACAGCACTTCCCTGCAGCTATTTTAAAAGTCCAGGTCTCAGCTACAAAGACAGATCTGGGCATTGCATAAATAAGCATTTTCCCTCTACTTTTCTGCAAGGACTGATGAGGTTACATGGCTTCAGTCATACAGAGCATAGTCTGAGGACATTCCAACTTCCATCTTGGGGTACTGGCTGTACAGTATATTTGCCTTCTCCCATTTGCCACTATTCTTTGTGCCCTCAGAATTAGGCCATAATGGGTCCTTTGTCTATCTGTTTCCTTCTATTGCTTAGCAGATCATTTTCTAAGCTTTGATACCTCTTCATAGATCTCTTTTTCAGCTTTCTTATTGCTATTTCCTGGGAGCAAAACCCATCAAGAGCCACGTCTTTCTGGCATCAGGATATAAAATACGTGGATACTATTTTGCATGTCACACACATGAAGTATGTCAGACTAACTTTAAAGAGCAATCACTTCTCTCAGCAATAAAACCCATCTACTTATGGGGGTGAAGTGTGGCAACCCTTCAACAGTGTCTTGCAGTAAAAGCTTAGGGCTGGAAGTGGGGAAGGGTGCTCTTTTCAAACTGTAACAAAGGGTATTTTAGGCTATTTTTTATATGTATTGTGACAGATCCAGACCACTGGGGTACAGGAGTCTGGTAGAGGGCAAATATACTGGTCACGGGAGGAGTAGTTTTCTGTTCCCTGAATGACCAGAGCAGGGGCTGCCCTAGAGTAATCAGGAACCTGCTAGAACCAGTTAAGACAGGAAGGATCATTAAGGCACCTGGAGCCAATTAAGAAACTCCTAGAATCAATTAGGACAGGCAAGCTAATCAGGGCACCCGAGTTTAAAAAGGAGCTCACTCCAGTCAGGCGAGGAGGAGCCAGAGGAGAGGAAGCGCGGATGAGGAGCTGGGAACAAGAGGTGCAAGGATCTGAGAGTGAGAGGGTGTGCTGCTGGAGGACT
>NC_133769.1:172181366-172296005 GCF_003597395.2 Chelonoidis abingdonii | reverse complement strand
ACACACACACACACACACACGTTTTCCAACTCACAAAGGACAACTTAGACTGTAAGCTTTGCAAGGACAGTCTTTTTGTTCTGAGTTGTACAGCGCCTAGCACAATAAGGTCCTAGTTTATGACTGCAGCTCCTAGGCACTATGATAAAAGAAATACTATTAATCTGTGTCTAGAATCAATTCAGATTAAACTATGAAGAAAGAACAAATTGTCTGATTCTGCTCTCTTACCAGTTTGTCATGTGCACGAGTGCTGAAAGAATTGGGTCACTCAACAGGAGAACCACGTCCCCTGTGTAACCCAGAGTAACTTGAGAGGAAAAAAAAATTTGTGGTCAGCAAGCTCTTTTCCTCAAGGTTTAATGCTTACCCAGGAAAGCTAGCCATGAGCAGAAACTTCTCCAGGTTGGCATTCAGCACACATCTGACCTAGTGTGGATTCTGGCCTTCTAAAAGGAATTCTTCTTTCTCCAAGTCACTTATTGCCCTGCCAATGTGAAAGGAGAAAATGAACCTGCCCTTTTCATCATCATTTGTTTACTAGGTCCTTGCACCCTTGTCAATTACATATAAATTACTAACTAATAGAATAGGGTACTTGTAAGTTTATGGGGAGTATTGTATAGTATTCAGAGGATTTCTTTAACACACATAGGGCATGTTATCCTGCTAGTATGTATGGAAAATAGCTATCCTATGTTAATTGCAGATTAGAAATTTTAATGGCAAACACTGTACTGTCCCAAGTGTCTCATCACCATCAAAGTAGAATTTCGACTCTTAAGGAGCTTATTGTCTGTATTTCATGGTAATGCTGGGCTTCTCCATGGCAACAGTGAATAGTTTTATAAAGAGAAAAAAACTAAAGTTTAAACTACTTTGGCAACAATTCTGTCTTAAACTCCGGCTGCAAAGGGGTGGCTATGGTGAGAATCTAAAATAACATGGCCATTAATCTTAATTTTTGGGGTCTTTCTGGGGCTGGGAGGTTTGTTTAGTACCGAGTGGTATTTTGCTGGCACTCTGCTATATAACTTGCAAGCCATTTAGTCATGCACTGATAGACCAGCTCATTAGTTCAGGCATGCTGGAGAAATGGCTTAAATGAGTGACAGGGACATTATAAACATTCCTACCCAGTTCTTATCTGCATAGATGTGGTCTTCTGAAGAGAGGCTTTTCTCTTTTTTGATTGTGCTAGGGCAGACTGCATTTTTTCCATTGCCTGGCTGAGTCACGCTTCTGACATCTACTTCTTTGCAGTAGTAATAATAACTAACAAGTGACCTTTATATTGTGCTTGCATCCTAGAGGATCTCCAAGGCATTTCGTATATTTTAGGAAGTACATGCTGGGCATCTAATTACTCTCACCACAGAAATGCGACACCTCTGAGGTGGAATGTAGCAGTTGCCCAAGAGCACCCAGCAATGCTACAAAGTCATATAGGAGAAAAACTGAACCTGGTAGGTAAGTGACAATAGAAAAAAATATAGGTATAGGGTATCAATGAGCAAATCACAATTTGGCCCCCCAAATCTGAAGTTATCCCAATTCTTGTGAGACGTAGCAATAAAGGGGTATGAATTAAAATAATCAGGATCTTTATTTAATTTACTTATAAGACTGGACCTTCAGCATTCCAGTGAACTGTAACTATTTGCCATGGAACAATGTACCTTATTGTTTGAGGAAGAACGTCACCTATTGAATCACCAGCTATTTCCAGCAGTACCCAGGGTTTTGTTTAAGATATTCCCACGCAAGTACTGACCTGGTCTGACCCTGCTAGGCCCTGTGATGTTTGATGGGTTCATTGCAGAAATTAGTGTGAATGCCAGTGAACTAGAAGACTTTCCCTGCAGGATATCCTGGCCAGCTGGATGGAGTTCATTTTATACTAATGCCTAAATGTTCAAATTATGTAGCATCCTTCTACGAATAGTATTTCATGTAATTAGAACAGGTTAATTATGGTGCCAGCCACTGGGAAAATGTACACCACAACCATATGTGATGAGGGTACCACAAGCTGTTTCCCAGGTGTTTTGAAAGGGGAATATTCATCTATGTTTTCATAGCAGGTATAGTAGCTGAAATATTGATGTTGCTTTTGTTATGACACATTCAAGCAGAACACAGTGTACTAGAAACTTACTGCATAACTGACTACAATTCACAGAACTGGGTGTCTCTCAGGACCCTTTACTCAAAGATGAGGAAGATAGATGAAAGTCTGTATATGCCTGTTTTTCTCTCTATACACTGTCTGCATGTGATCAAAAGCTGTTGCCATCTGATGGCTGTTGAGTGGTTTTAGTTGTATTGATGGTCTCAGTCCAGTTCTTAGTGGACAAACATGCACATCACAAACAGCATCACAACTGACTAATTTTCCCAGGTTAGTCTCGGCAGAAATGCCCCGCCTGAAAGAGACATGGAGGCTAACTACCCTCACTAGGTCATAGCAAACATCATGGAGGATGTAGGGGGAGTGGGGGCTACTGTGGACATATACATGCTGCTGCCAGGTTGTGTGGACAGAGGAACAAATTTATTTTCTAGGACTGTCAATTTGGTTCCTTTCACCACTATCAAATTCACTCTGAGGAGTGATTACAAAGGCCATCAATACTAAGGTTTGCAGAACAGGATAGCTTATAGTCCAGGAAAGGAACTTAAAACTGAGGTGTTACTGTGACAGTAAGGCACTTCCTCGGTCTCCTCCTGGAACACCATGACTGCAGCAAGCCAGTAAGAATAATCACTTGGCTGGGGTGCAGGTAGGGTAACAAGACTATGCACAGAAGTGAGGATTCAGGGTTTATTCTCATGGGAATTGGACACATTTCTTGGGGATGTGAAGGAAGATTCCCAGTCACTAATGCTGATGATGGTGCTGTGCTCACGTATGAAGTGTCCATTAACTAAGAGACCATGTAATAATTAAGGAACTAAGAAAAAACGCACTTTGGGGAAAAAAAAAAAAAAAAGAGGCATTTAACATGGAATTAGTAGCTGGGAGGATGACTGAAGCTCAGGGTACAAAGCATTTCCAAATACATAGAGACATTTCTTAAATATCATTAGAAGTTATCATTTATTACAGTAGTATGTAGAGGCCTCACCTGAGATTGGAACAAGTTTGTACTAGGTGCTGTGTATGGCCATATTAAGAGACAGTTGCTGCTTCAAAGAGCTTACAATGTAAATAGACAAGGAAACCCACAAAGTAACCCCCATTTTACAGAAGGGAAACAGACACAAAGATGAAGTGACTGGAGCAGTCACTGGTAGAGCCAGGAATTGAACCCTGATCCTGTCTTGTGTCCCAATTGTATATTTTCTGACAATTATGGATGGAAGAAGAGTAATTAGTAAGACAGAATCAAAATATCCTCAAAAACATGCAAAATATTGGGCTGTTGTAATCTTTGTCTTTTCATGTTGCTACAATAGGAGACTCTAAAGTGACATAATTCAGGGGCAGGAAGTAGTTAAGGCTGACAAAGTTCAGTGGCACATTCCGTGGAGATGACTTCCCATGGCTGAGATGTTTGTCACTGCTGTTAGAATTTGAGAATAGTTTTCATGTTATGCCTTTGATTTACCGTGTTGTCTAAAAACTAAAGATAAAAGCAATCATGCCCAAAGGGAAACATGGCTTCTACCTCCTAATGTTCTCTTCCACAGATAAAATACTGGGAAATGCAACAATGGATTAAAAGTTGGGAGGGGGGGTAGCGCCTACTCGTGCATTGAACTTGAGAGTTGCAAAATATTTACTTCAAATACAAAGCATGAAAGTCTGTTATACAATGTTGAAGCCATGAGCAGCCTGAATTCTCTCATGATATCCTTTATGGGATGGGCATTTCTGCAGACATGATTTAATTCGCCCCTGTAAATTGAGACAGGATTTTTCCTAGGTTCACGCTTCTTATACAAATGGACTTCAAAGAGTATTGATTAATGGTCTAGGTGATAAGTAGCAAGATGTTTAACTGGAAATAAAAATTTTTCCACACATTCATTTTTGACAAAAACATGTCTCCAAACACGTTCACAGTGAGAATTATAAGCAGCTTTCATAGACTGGGGAGGAGAACAATAAATGTCAGCCTGGACAAACACGTTGCAGACCACAGTAGTGACTTCATATTTCGGGTTATCTTGAGCTTCTGACCCTTAAGCACAACCTTTTCAAGTTCACTCTTCTTCCCAGCCATAATTAGCACCTTCCTCCTTCACACCAACATCCAAGTTTCTAAGAAACTGTTAAGTAGATCGACTCTATATTAAGAAAAATCAAAGCTCAGTTTAAAATGAGCCATTTCTGAAGTTTAGAAAATTCTTCATTACCCTCAGCTGACTGACGCTTCAAAAATATACCAACTTGCAAACATACTTCATGATTTTTATATAGGTTAGTGTTTAAAAAATAAAGCACAAAGAAGAAATTACGTATCAATTTATTTTCCAGCAAGAAAAGCATACAATTCAGGTGATGTCTAGTTCTCTGATGACTGGCTACCCCAGCCTATCCCTAAACTGAAATTTCTCTTTGCTTCCCTTCCAGTCCATTGCCTCCCTGCACAAACTCCTCCAACATCGCATAGAGCTATACAGTGGCAGATCCAGTAAGTGCCTAACAACCATGGCTTTTCTGTGGACACTGTATGAAATTGTCTAAGTGGAGAGGATGCCTCTTTCATAGCAGAGGTATAATTTCTATTTATCGGGCTACTTGTCTTTCACATCTACCCCTTTTCAGTTCCAATATGGGTCACAGAGGTGTCAAGAACAACAGGCTTACAGACGCCGCTTTGCAGAGGGGGTATTGTAATTGTCATAGGGGGCACAGCAATACATCAGTAGAGCTAGTCTCCCCCCAGGCTTTATTCACCAGTTCCACTAAAGGAATTGTTAATTAAGAACAAATTTCCACCAACAATTTTTGAAAATGCATTTGAGCAACTTGATCTATAACTAAGGCAGTACACGTGTGTGAGTGTGCACACGCACACAGAGGAAATGATGATTCATTGAACTGATTGTCCTGCATCTCATTTTTTCCTCAATTGGCAAAAAAAAATTAACCGTCAGTTTCACTAAAGCATTTGATACTTTTTATCCCATGAATACGTTCTTTTCAAAAAACTAATTAAGTGAGCAAATGTTTTTGTTTTTAAACAGGTTTTAGGGGCTGCTCAGGAGAAAAGCAATATTAATTGCACGGCAATGAGCTGAACTCAAGCTGCACCTACAGCAATTGTCAGGTTTACAGATAAACTTTGATTGATTACCAAAGCAGTGAGGGACGTACAATGCATCTGCACTGTGACAGAACAGCTGCTAATAGAACTACAAGGCCAATCCGTGACTAAGGATCCAAAGTGAGTTCTCAGTTTAATAAAGAATCAATGTGTTGACCAGGGTCAAAGTTAAACAACCAGCATCTTCCATCTATCATTTCAATGAATTCTCAGAAACGTCCACACTGAGTGACATGCAAAATCAAAATATATCAGAATCCCGTTGCTCAGCCCCTTCTTCTCACCCACCCAGGGAGGTCAGATTAGAGTCTGAAAAAATGTTCATTTTACATAAAACTGAGACAAAGCAGAAACAGGTGGTCTGTCAACCCAGGAAGGACACCCAGCCCAGTAGAAACCAGCAAACATTCTGTTATTTACATATGTTTCAGATTCAAAAAAGATCCATATCTGATAATGGAAACCAATGTGGAGTCCAAAAATACCAACTTTCCATAGTGACGGATAATTAAGATGCTGATATAGGTACTCCCCATCTCTCTAGTTTGTTTTTAATTGTGAGATTGATTTTAGAAGCACTTCTTAAATAATATTTTTAAGCTGTTATAGGTACTCAAGTTTCCACTTTTCATAAAAGAAATTAAAGGGGCAAGCTGGTAGGTAAATATACTCAATTCTATTCCTCTTTTCTAGTGCTGATTCTGTCTCATTTAATTTGTCTGTTTTCCACATCAGTAAAATGGGGAGAGTAAGTACTAACTTGACAGGGGAGATGTAAAGATTAAATAGCATTTGTTGAGTTCTTGAGATCCTCTTAGGGAAACTGTTTTAAGAGCAATATTTGTTTTTATTTCAAAATTAGTTTCTTACCCTGCTTGGCTCAAAAAATATTTGCTTTCAAGAGGTGACTGACAGTTCCGAAAATGTAGCTATTTGAAACCATGGACATCTGTATAAGCATTTTTTTCTATTTTTGATTCAAGGTGGTGACTTTGCCCTTCATAAGTTTTAGGAGAGAAAATGAAAAATTCTAATAGGAATGAAAAAACAAATGCTGTGTTTTGTCTGGTTTCACATCTAATTCATTTGAGACCAGACCAAAGAGTTTCACCTGTTCTATGCAAAAATCCATAATGGTGACTAAGGTTCAGATCTAGTTCTGAGCCCCTTTAGTGTTGATTGGGATGGCATGACTGCAATGTTTGAGGAAAGATGGGTCTGAACTGAACATGGGATGAGTTTTAGCAGTATTCGGTTTTCTAAATCATCCTGTGCAGCTTTGTGATGTCCAGACAGAACTTAAACAGGACAATCTTTATCCTAGTTGTGAACAATCACCACCCAACCGACAACCTTCAAAAAGGAAAGATCAAGGTTTCCAATCCCCTTTTTAGGAAGGTGGGTCAAGTCTGTTTGTCTCAAAGTCGCCTCAAAACCTGAAGTTTTCGAGATGTGATGATTAAGAGCCTGCTTAGTTGTAGGGCTAGTGCAAGAGGGAGCATTGAAGTCACACGTTATAGGACCCAGTAAATCTAAAATAGGATGGGAACCCACTAAGACCCAGGGGAATTTTCACTGCATTTCTGATCCATGCAGAAAGCTTAGATATCTAAAAGTTAAGTGGATCCTAAGATGCTTATTGACCCCTACGTATGTCCCCATAACGGCATGCTCTCTTTTCTGCTGTTGACTTCCTTTATCTTACTCTCATCATCTCCTTTCTCCTTATCCATGTTTTAGTGTCTTCTGGATTGCTCTCTTTATAGCTGAACCATGCTCGCTATCTTTTGTTTCTTTGTAATGGAATAATTTTAATCCAAAATTCAATTCCTTTCCTCTTCCTAAAACTTAGCAATCACCCTGTTCTCTGCCACTGTTCAACATACCACCATCCTCTCCTATCACTCTAGCTTGTTAAAGGAACGGCGCCAGGGTTTTTGGTGCCCTAGGAGGGGGTCCTTCCACACTCCTGGTCATTGGTGGCAATTCTACAGCGGGAGGGTCCTTCCACGCTCCCAGTCTTCGGGGCACTTTGGCGACGAGTCCCGGAGCGAGTGAAGGACCCGCCGCAGAATTGCCGCTGAAGACCTGGAGCGTGGAAGGACCCCCCCCGCCGCCAAATTGCCGCCCCCCAAATGCTGGCACCCTAGGCGACCACCTAGGCTGCCTAAATGAAAGCACCAGCCCTGGCTTGTTACCTCAGGGTCATCATAAAACACCAGGGCCACACATGCAAAGTACATCAAGTTTGAATCCAAGGTCAGCTGCTGTCCCTTAACATGGTTCAAAGTCTGATCTTTTCTTTTCATTTTAACAGCTAGAACTCTGGTTTAGGGCCATCCTCCTCTCCATTTTTGATTACTGCCACACACTCTGAAGAGCTTACAACCCAATTTTCAGATAGGATGCAATGAAAAGGGGCAACAGAATGGCAGAAGCCAAATTGTTTCAGTAAGGATGGGGCTGTGGCAATAAGGCTCTCTCTCCACTCAGGAAAGATTAGTGTGCACCCAGATAGAGAAGTGAATTTTATAGTTTATCTGTGTATAAACAGCACATTAATAAACATGAGGATTTAAAGTTTGACATGCAATCATTATTATTGGCTGCAGTCTCAGCTTCCCTCAGCCCATTAACAGACAAGTACAGCTACTTTACAAGGAAGTGTTCTGCTACAAAAAATGATAAGCGGTTCTCCCCATGACACCAATGTGATAAACAGTATCAGAACAAGAACATCCAAGCATAATGAGTTTAAACAGTCCCTCACATTTTGCCTGGACTCATGTTTCATTATTGCTCCTTAGTATTTAAGCAGGAAACAAGTTCTTCCTACCAAATCAGGTCAGTAGCATTTGTCAAACTACACTGAACCACATACAGCAGAGACATGCCCTGTGAGTTCAGATGCATCTCTCCACTGAGAATTTGGATGAAGGGGCAATCTCAGGGTCTGTTCCACCACAGGAGCACTAGGAAGCTAAGAACTAAGTCATATGGAAGTACACAGTTGCTCATGACCTCTGATTGACAGGTCCAGACCCACAGGACAGACTAAGTAGAGAATGGATTTGACAATATATTGATATACACTAAGTGTGTACATATTTGGAAATCAATAATCCTGACTACCCTCAGGCACATCCCATAGTCTGCCACAAATCACAGGGAAAAATTAGCCTCCAGTGTAAAATATATCCAAGTGAAGCCAGCCTAAGGTATGTAAACTGCAGACACTGCTTTCAGAGACCTCTTCATGCTATAAATTCACTATATGGACAGAATTTGGGTGAAACTCCTAATCAGTCTTCCCTTTTCTCAGCACAACAGAATCATCTCAGTTCTTCACATATGCACCAGCAGTAACACCCTCATTGCTTCTCTGGAAGTCTATTAGCATTGAGGATATCCAGAGTCATTCATGGTCACAGGCAACTGCAAAGGAGCAAGACAGTATGGCACACCACCCTAGATCCAGATCCCCTCTTATAAGACGTTCAGAGAGCCTAGTGGGAACTGGGTACAGGGCTCTGATTGTTGTTCCTACTGCCTTGCGATCCACAGTTGCAAGCAATGCCCATTGGGACTGGTATACACTTGAACTGTGCTCCAAATTCAACACATTGGATATCTGATGTCACGCAAGACATGTGAGGGTGTTGCAGGTGCAAGTCTGCCTGACCAAAGATTGATCTATGTAGTCAGACACCTCATTGCAGAAGTAGTAGTGGTTTGATTATGTCCAGCTGTTAATGATGCCACTTTGGACTGCAGCAGGCTAACAACATGTTCAATTTTATTATTTCTCTCCATGCTCACCCACACCTTAAACAGAGGCACACAAATAGGATAGCATCAACAGCATTACCAATGATGGCAGGAACATCAACTACACCACCACAGGAGGGAAAAGGGAGATTTGTTGGCTGAGGGCAAAGTTCAAATGAAAAACTAGACTTCCTTGTTAAACAAGCTACATGCTGATCTTGCTCTGCTTTGGGGGGGGGGGGGGGAAGCAAAAGTAATGTCAACCCAATAGCAGCAATAACGTGAATTGGGGAAAGATGTTTCTCATGGAGGTGGCATAGAAAAGTTTTCATTCCATCACTGGATCTCCCAGAAGACGACAGTATTTTACCAACTTCTGCTCTCTTTAGACTTTCATCTACATTGCTCTTGCACTATGATCCTTGCACTTTCCTACACTGTTTTGAAATACAGCTCACTTCTACCCACAGCATCTCTCTCACTTCTCTCTTTTGCAAATGTAATGGAGCAGGGGTATGTGTCTAAGTTAGGTGCTCTGTATGTTATATACAATAATCCCCTCAAATTGCACTCCAGTCTTCTAGTTTCTTTCTGGCACATTGGTTTCCTGGGACCAATCTGAGGAACCAGAGGAACATCCTCATGATCAGAGACAGGCATGTCCTGCTGTTCTTGAAGCTGCAGCCTCTGCTGAGTGGCACTATTATGCAGGATGAAGTGAACTAGAACAACTACATGACACTTTTCTAATTGTGATGGTAATATGCCTCCCAACATGTTCAGAAGGCTGCATTCCTCACTCAGCACTTCTTTTAAAAGATCTGGAGGCCATGGGGTAGCAGAACTTGATTTACCTCTTGGTGGTCTGAAGTACTCACCACAGGAGTCATGGACTTGATTTTAAAGCCAGAAGACTGTAGGTATTAGTCCTGACTAGGACATAACTCTCCACCTGGTTAAACCATTAACAGTTGCAAGGTGTAGAATGGGTGGTTTACTGTACTCTGAGAATCCCAACTTTCAGCTTCCATTAATTCCCCATTCTCTAAGCTGCATCCTGTCCAGAATTCTTAGTCAAGAAAGGCTCCTGGGTACCAGGCAACATCTGTCATGTTAGCACAAGCTATCTGCACAGAGAAGAAGCCCTTTCTAATGACCAGATAAGTGGTGGCACTCATGTCTTCAAACTTGAACATGATTGTTGCCAGATTCCTGGGGAAAGTCATCCATCTGAAAGGTGGCAGGGGAAAAACAATTTGATACACTGGCTCATTTCTATGCTGGCCTCCTTTGCCCTTTGAAAAGATCCCATTACTAGGACACCCCACCCCAGTGATGACTTTGGTGAATACAAGTAGCATAAGATTTGTGTGTCAGACTCTCCAAATACTCTTAATGCTTCAGCAGACAGGACCTCTATCTGCACCATTGGACTGCCTCGCTGGTAACACCAGGAAACCCACCCATGGCTAGACCCTTGACATTATCTGTCTCCTTTTCCTCCATAGCCATCTTCCCTCCCCCTAGTGTTTCATAAAATAAGGAAAAATGATGTGGGAATAAGAATCTCTCTCCTCTGCCCAGCGCGGACACACAGTTACTCCAGGAGCTGACTGTTGGCATATGAGTGCTTCACGTTAAATGGGGTGATAGGGCAATGCTGTGCAGTGACAACTAGTGAGCTCAGCCACCAGAGTCTGCAACAGGCCACTGACTTCTACCCTAGTCAATCGCAGTGCAACCACTGAAGGGCATAATCCCCACTGCACAGCTCCCAGCCAGGGGCAGAAAAGACGGTTACTCACCTTTGTAACTGTTGTTCTTCAAGATACGTTGCTCATATCCATTCCAGTTAGGTGTGCGCGCGCCGCGTGCACGTTCTTTGGAGATTTTTACCCTAGCAACACTCAGTGGGCCGGCAGGGCACCCCCTGGAGTGGCACCGCCATGGCACCCGATATATACCCCTGCTGGCCCATCCGCTCCTCAGTTCCTTCTTGCTGGCTACTCTGACAGAAGGGAAGGAGGACGGGTGTGGAATGGATATGAGCAACACATCTCGAAGAACAACAGTTACAAAGGTGAGTAACCGTCTTTTCTTCTTTGAGTGCTTGCTCATATCCATTCCAGTTAGGTGATTCCCAAGCCTTACTTAGGTGGTGGGGTTGGAGTGAGACGTTGCGGAATTTAAGACCGCTGAGCCGAAGGCGGCATCATCTCTAGACTGTTGGACCAATGCATAGTGAGATGCAAACGTGTGGATAGCAGACCAGGTGGCCGCGCGGCAGATTTCCTGTATGGGAACATGGGCCAAGAACGCGGCAGATGAGGCTTGAGCCCGCGTAGAGTGGGCGGTAAGATGGCCAGTTGGAACATGAGCCAAGTCGTAGCATGTCCAAATATAGGATGTCACCCAAGAAGCAATCCTTTGGGAAGAGATTGCCATGCCCTTCATACGTTCTGCCACCGCTACAAACAGCTGAGGTGAACGCTGGAAGGGTTTGGTCGTCTCAATGTAAAACGCGAGAGCCCTGCGGACATCCAGAGCATGCAGCTGCTGTTCCCATCGCGATGAGTAAGGTTTTGGAAAAAAGACTAGCAGGAAGAGGTCCTGATTAACGTGAAAGGAGGAGACAACCTTAGGGAGGAACGCCGGGTGTGGTCGCAGCTGTACCTTATCCTTATGGAACACCGTATACAGGGGATCCACAGTCAAACTTTAAGTTCCAAGACCCATCTAGCCGAGGTGACAGCAACTAGGAATGCTGTCTTCCAGGACAGGTACAGCAGCGAGCATGTGGCTAAAGGCTCAAAGGGGGGCCCCATGAGCCTGGTTAAGACGAGGTTCAGGTCCCAGGTAGGGGCTGGTTGTCTGACCTGGGGATAGAGTCGCTCCAAGCCCTTGAGGAATCTGGAAACTATAGGATGGGAAAAAAGGGAACTGCCAGCCTCCCCAGGATGGAAGGTGGATATAGCTGCAAGGTGCACTCTTAGCGAAGAGATCATTAGACCTTGCTCTTTGAGAGACCATAAATAGTCCAAGATGGTGGGGACTGATACAGCCTGCAGAGAAAGGTCCTGCTGAGTACACCAGTGACAGAAGGGCTTCCATTTAGCAAGGTACGTTGACTGTGTGGAGGGCTTTCTGCTTCCGAGCAGCACTTATTGCACTGCAGCGGAATAACACAACTCCGATTGGCTCAACCAGCCAGCAGCCATGCAGTCAGATGAAGGGACTGCAGGTCCGGGTGGTGTAGCCTGCCGAAGTCCTGCATGATCAGGTTCGGGTCGAGTGGCAGGGGAATCGGGTGTGACAGAGACAGGTCGAGCAGCATGGTGTACCAATGCTGCCTCAGCCAAGCCGGAGCGATCGGGATAAGGCGGGCTTTGTCCCCGCGCATCTTGGTCAGAACTCGGTGGACGAGAGGAAACAGTGGGAAGGCTTAACAGAAGTGGCCCGTCCACGGAAAGAGGAACGCGTCCAACAGGGAGCCCGGGGAGCGACCTTGCAGGGAGAAGAACACCTGGCATTTCCTGTTCTCCCTGGAGGCAAAGAGGTCTATTTGGGGAAAGCCTCTCCTCCGGAAAACTGAATGGAGAATGTCCGGACTGATGAACCATTCGTGCATCAGGAAGGACCTGCTCAGATGATCTGTGAGCGTGTTCTGGACTCCTGGGAGGAAGGAGGCTACTAGGTCTATGGAGTGGGCTATGCAGAAGTCCCACAGTAGGATCGCTTCCTGACAAGAGGGAGGACCGCGTCCCTCCCTGTTTGTTGATATAATACATGGCCGTTGTGTTGTCCGCGAAGACTGCAACACAACGGCCCTGCAGATGGCACCAAAATGCTTGGCATGCCAGCCGGACCGATCTCAGCTCCCGGACATTGATGTGTAGATTCATCTCCCGGGACGACCAAAGGCCCTGGGCGCGCAGGCACCCTAGGTGACCACCCCAGCCCAGAGAGGACGTGTCCGTTGTTAGGGACATGGAGGGCTGGGGAGGATGGAACAGTCATCCTGCACACACCCAGGAGGGCGTTCGCCACCAGTCGAGGGAGCCGAGAACGCTCGGCAGAGTTGTCAGAATGATGTCTATGGTGCCTCTGCATGGCCGATAGACGGAGGCGAGCCAAATTTGGAGAAGACTCATTCGCAGCCTGGCGTGCTTTGTAACGAATGTGCATGCAGCCATGTGACCGAGGAGGGCAAGGCAAGTGCGGGCAGAGGTTGTTGGAAAACGCTGAAGACCTTGGACAAGTGAGACTATGGCCTGAAACCGGTGGGGTGGTAAACTGCCTGTCACAAGGTTGGAGTCCAGCATTGCCCCGATAAACTCTATCCTCTGCGTAGGCACCAGAGTGGACTTGTTTAAGTTGATGATTAGGCCTAGACGCAGAAAGAGGTCCTTGATAATGGCCACCTGGCTGATGACTTGTGCCTCGGAGGCTCCTCAGATAAGCCAGTTGTCGAGGTAAGGGAAGACGTGTATCCAACGACGGTGTAAGGAAGCAGCGACAACCGCCATACACTTCGTGAACACACGAGGGGCTGAGAAGAGGCCAAAGGGCAGTACAGTAAACTGGTAGTGTCAATGGTTTACCAGAAAGCGTAGATACCTCCTGCGAGGGGGATAAATTGCTATGTGGAAATATGCATCCTGCATGTCGAGAGCGGCGTACCAATCTCCGGGATCCAGGGAAGGAATAATGGTTCCCAGGGATACCATGCAGAATCTGAACTTTTTGATGAATTTGTTCAGTCCTCACAGGTCTAGGATAGGCCGGACGCCCCCTTTCGCCTTGGGAATAAGGAAATATTGGGAATAAAACCCCTTGCCCCTTAACTCCTCCGGTACCTCCTCTATAGCTCCAATTGAGATGAGCTTGTGGACTTCCTGGATGAGGAGTTGCTTGTGAGAGGGGTCCCTGAAGAGGGACGAGGAGCGGGGAGGTGGAAGGGAGGGGGTGAAACAAACTGAAGGCAGTTTCCAAGCTCCACCGTGCGTAGGACCCAACGATCTGATGTCAACTGGGACCACGCCGGAAGGAACTGGGAAAGGCGGTTGTAGAACTGAAAGGGATCCGGGGAGGCAATTGGTACACTGCTCTTGGGCGCACCCTCAAAAGTTTGGTTTGAGTCCCGGCGTTGGTTTGGTGGGACCGGAATTGTTGCCCCCTTGAGGTCCAGACTGACGTCTGTGATTAGTATGACCTCTCCTTCTGGCAAAGTCTTGCTGCGGCCGAGGTGGAGGGTAAGGGCGCTTCGGTTGGGAGCGGAAGGACCATCTCTGAGTCTGAGGCATATGCATTCCCAACGAAAGCATAATTACTCTGTTGTCCTTTAGACTCTGCAGCCTGGGGTCTGTCTTTTGTGAAAACAAGCCTTGACCATCAAACGGCAGGTCTTGTACTGTATGTTGCAACTCAGGTGGCAGGCTGGACACTTGAAACCATGAGATACGGCGCATGGCTATGCCAGAAGTGACCGTTCTGGCCGCCGAATCGGCGGCATCTAATGAGGCTTGTAAGGAGGTCCTCGCGACCCTCTTTCCCTCCTCCAGGAGTGCTGCAAATTCCTGGCGGGAATCCTGTGGAACCAACTCGGCAAACTTCCCGACAGCCTCCCAGGTGTTGTAACTGTATCTGCCGAGGAGGGCTTGCTGGTTCGCTATGCAGAGTTGGAGACCTCCCGCAGAATAGATTTTTAGGCCCAACAAATCCATGCACCGGGCTTCTCTAGGTTTAGGCGTGAGGGCTTGTTGGCCGTGGTGCTCCCGTTCATTGATGGACTGTACCACCAAGAAACAGGGAGCGGGGTGCACACAGAGGTACTCATATCCCTTGGAAGGCACCATGTACTTCCGTTCGACCTCCTTGGCTGTGGGTGGGATGGAAGCCAGGGTTTGCCAGATAGTGTCAGCTCTAGCCTGGATCGAACGGATGAATGGGAGAGCTACTCGGGTGGGGGTCTCCGCGGACAAAATGCTAATCACTGGGTCCTCCACCTCTGGGACCTCCTCTACCGGCAGGTTGATATTTTGGGCGACACGCCACAGAAGGTGCTGGTGTGACCGGAGGTCAATCGGAGGTGGTCCCGATGATGACGTCCCCGCTATTGCCTCATCTGGGGAGGAGGAAGATGACAGCCCCAGGACGAGTGGGTCCTGCATTGACACCTGGTCCGGGGGAACCTCCGGCTCTGGAAGGTCATGCGGTTCCAGTGAGTGAGCACTGGTTTCCTCTGTGTCAGCGGAGAGAGGTCAGCTGATGGTGGCCTCAGGCACATGGTGCTTTGAGTGACCAGAGCGTGATGGGCCAGTCAGTTCACCTTGGGCTTGATGATACGCCCAAGGCGTCCAAAAGGACCACTGATGAGGTCCGTGGTCCAGGCCATGGGCATGTGTCTCCGAGTCTCCGTAGGAGGCACTGTCTGCATGGGAGGAGACGGATGGGTGACGCGAGGGCCACGGAGGCGCTGAAGTCGCTTGGACTAGGTCTCTGCATCCATTGGACTCCTGTCTACACGGTACCAATGAATGGTACCGAGAGTCGTAGTGGTGCCAGGAGTGGGACCGGGACCTGCGACCAGGGCAGTGCCGGGAGGTCGACCGGTGCCTCTCATCGCCATGCCGAGACCGGCTGCGAGAGGTATGGCGGTGCCGGGACCTGGACCGGTGCCAAGAGTACCGCGATGGAGACCAGGATCTCGAGCAGTGCCGTGAGTACCACCGGTACCGGGATGGAGAACGGTACTGCGACTGCGAGCGGCGCCAAGAGCGGGAGCGATGTTTGGATTGAGAGCGTCCGCAGGACCTGGATCGGGACCAGCGGCATTGCACAGTGTCTGGCGAAGATGGCCTCATCATGGCGGGCGTGCCCAGTGACTAAACAACCCGGACCTGCGGAGCCGGGGGTTGGGGCAGCTCAGGCTCCATCAGAGCAATTAGTTCCTGAGCTGTGGAGAAAGTCTCCGGCGTCGAGGGCACGACGAGCTCGACCACAGTGCCCGCTGGGGAGCTGGTAGACACCGGACCCGATGGCTCCTGAGAGACCGGAATCAACAGTGCGGAGGCAAGCAGTGCCACAGCAGTTCACGGTGCCGGGCAGTCCGCCTTAGATGTACGCTCTGACTGTGGCGCAGATGCTGGTGCCACAGGAGCCTTGTGCCTCTTGGTCCTTGGGGAGAGGGATCGGTGCCTGCCAGAGGGTTGAGCCGGTGAAGGCTGGTGCTGAGGAGTCTTCACTGGAACCGTGCATTCCGGTGTGGAGGGAGCACTCATCCCCGGTGCTGGAGTCAGTGCCGAAGATGGAGGAGTTAGAGTTGCCTCCATCAAGAGTTGCTTGAGGCGAATGTCCCACTCCTCCTTCGTCCGGGGCTTGAACGCCTTGCAGATTCGGCACTTGTCCGCAAGGTGGGATTCTCCCAGACACTTTAAACAGGAGTCGTGCGGATCTCCTGTGGGCATCGGCTGATGACAGGCCGCGCAAGGTTTGAAGCCCGGTGAACCGGGCATGGGCCCCGGTACCAGGGGAGGAGAAGGGGCTAGCCCCCGACCCTCTAACTATATACACAACTACTATAAACTACTAATAATATAAAGAAAGTTAACGAGAACTATGGAAAACTAACTATATACACAATAACTATATAAATGAGCGAAAAGCTAGGGAGGTGGAGATCAGCTAAGCCGCGTTCCACTGTTCCAATGACCGACGTGGGCGGTAAGAAGGAACTGAGGAGCGGATGGGCCGGCAGGGGTATATATCGGGCACCATGGCGGCGCCACAGAGAAATACGATTAAGCTGGGACACAGAGAGAGCATACCAGTACCTGAGACAGTACAGAAATACGACAGTCAAACTCACTTATTCCCTTCTTGCACATAGCTGTTGTTCAGTTACAACAGGCAGGGGGTTGGGAAAAGCCAACATCCTGAAATGCAGCTGTATTTCACCTGGTGTGATATTGAAACTATACCTTCCCATTTTGATGCAAAAGCATATGTGAGCCCAGGTTCACCCAAACATTTGTGAACTTTAGCCACAGATCAGAGGCTACAAAGGGTCACTCGAGTTTCTAACTGAACACCACACCTGATGAATTCTGCACAGGTTTGAGTTTTTTCTCTCACCAATCATTTCACATTGTTTTGTAACTCAGACTGCAGCAGCACAATAATTCTCTTAAGATAACATTCGCTGAGCCCGACAGTGGGGTCTGCTTCTCCCCAATAATATTCCTAACATTAGCATTCATCTTCTTTTCCATCCCAGAAATAGATAAAAGTCTTCACCAGCACCAGATCTCAAAAGCTTCAATTTTCTTCTTGTCAGTAGCATTAATTTCCCACAATTCACATCCATATGTCACTTTGGAGAAATAAAGCTTTTCACCAGTCTAACGTTTGTACATTTCCAAACTATTTTAAAAAGGAGGCCATGGTGGAACAAGTCATTCCCAGGCTTCTTCCTATTTCTTTGGAACAGCCTCCTTGGTTGGATATGTATACTTTCAGATAACTGAATTAATCTATTACCTCTACAACTTGGCCATAAATCAATGTGCACAGGCACAAAATTATGGACTTTGATCACCGCAGACAGAGATGAAAGTAACATTGAGAAAGTTATCACGGAAGCCATGATAATGGGACATCGTAGCAGGGCATGATCTGTGAGGAGATGGATAGCTGGGGTGCAGCAGGTCAATAGGAAGTCAGCTACTGAGTGCTCAAAGCGAGGGATGGGTTGAGAAGGCTGTTGAAAATTCTGCTATGATGCCACCAATATTCAGACATGAGTATCCAGATTTTACTTACTTATTGCGTAAGTCAACTATGATGTGAAAAAGCAGGTGAAAGCCATTGTCAAATCTGAGACTGTAAAGGTGCGTGTATACACCCATGATGGTGAAACAAAACTCAGCTGCCAAAACACCATATAACAATTTTCCATTCACCTGTTCACAAGGACTACATATCCTTTTGTCAAATGGTCAATAGATAGGCCAGATAACTATTGGCTGAATGGGGACTCTTTAAATATTGACATTATGGCCTAGCTGACCATTCACCTTAAGCTAACTGTCCCCATTTCTTTGTACATACTTTTAGTAATTTTGTCCAGATAATTTTTTATTTTGATTGTATTGCTCTGAAGTTACAACACCTTTTTCATGGCTGTTATTTATCAAATTTTCCCCCTTGATACATATTTTGTAGGTAAAATCTCTTCCATTAACAGCAGTCAAGTTATGAAGCTTGTACAATGAATGCACTTGATACATTTTGTTTAAATGCCTCATTTTAAATAGCCACAAAGCTGAATTCTTTGTAAGAAACATCCAAACTATACTTAAAGATTAAGACATTGAGTTTTGGACAACCTAACACATCTACAGTCCATTATGGCTAATATTAGCAGGGAAAAAACAAACAAACAAGTACCATTGTCTAGAGTTCAAATCAGTGATGGAGTTAGGGATAGAATTAATTTAGTGCACTGGCAATTTTGAGAAATTCTTTGATAAACTGTTCGCTAGAGGAGGAGTGGCATCTTGCACAAGACTACCAGTGAAAAGATTTTTCCTCGATATATAGTGAAGAGCTAGCCCAGTTGTGAAACCTTGGGCAAATCACAATTTCTCTGAGCCTTTCCCTATCTGTGAATTGGAAAAAAGTTACTTCTAACCTATCTTTATAGATTTCTTTGATACATACAAATAGGGAAATGTGCATAGTAATAATAAAATGAGATGTAGCTTACATCTACTTAAACATTTCTTATTTACTATACAAATAGCTTAATCATTTGCCAATAGGCAGAAAAGGTAATTCATAATATGATCCTTAATCTAAGAGCTACTCAAACAATTTTACAGTAGTTTGTTCATTGAGGGAAATATGAATCACTTAATAGTCACCAACTCTGATATTTTCCTGCTGGAGACTGACTAAATTCTCCCTACTGAGTCTTTCAATTTCTTTTCATTATAAAAAGAGTTAGAGTAATTTACTCACATTGATAATCTCACAAATTAACAAGTTATCAGCTGAACGCTCCAATCAAGTCAGAGGACATTTCAGCAACCTTATCTTTAGACTGAGCTTTATATCTTGTGTAGGTCTATGAAACAGCTTCTCATGTGAAGGAACTTTTCTCCTTTGACCAACAACTATCTGGGTTAAACCAGACAATCACCTACACTCTTGAATGAACTCACCCAGAAAAATGATAGAAGACAAAATGCCATATCACCCCTGAGGGCAAAAATTTTTCACAAAATGATCACTCCATATATCTGACCTCTCAGTCCTCATCCTCAAAGGAAACCTACGCAATGCCTTCAAAAGATGATCCTACAAGCATAAAATTTATAACTTTGCTAGATACTTAAAAAAAAACAACAAAAACCACATGGTCTTGATAAAGACATTACATTTATGGCTTATTACAACCCCACTCCATCCCTTTTTTTGTCCTATTACTGCAGGGTTATTAACAAGACAGTTCACATTTAATAGGTCCTTAGAATGTGCGCTAATTACTTATGCTAAAACTCTCTTCTACCTTGTATTTAGCTGTGACCCTCTATCTTTTCCAGACCCAAAGAAAAAAGCTTTGCGTAGCTTGAAAGCTGGACTCTCTCACCATCAGAAATTAGTCCAGTAAAATATATTACCTCACCCACCTTTCCCTCTCTAATATCCTGGGACCAACATGGCGACAACACTTGAAACCTGTAACAGTTGATGTCAATGACAAGAACATTTACATTTTGAAAGAAAATGTTTGGAGTAGAAAAAAAAATAGTTCCTCTTTCACTTACCTGCGAAAACCAGAGTTTGATTCTGTTTCAGCTACAACACTTGATCTCACAAAAACCTTAAGGTCTGCATAAATAGTCTTGGTTTGTACAGCAAGTAACTCTATTGTAAGAACAGGAGACTATCCTGCCAGCAAAGGGCTAAAGCCCAAAGCTTGGGAAGCACTGAGCAACTACAGCATTCATTGACTACTATCAACACTGCTCCATACTTGCATCTCTTAGAATCTGGTCTTCAGCTTCTGGGACCTTTCAAGTTTCTTTGCAGTCATTATCAAGCATCTTCATAGGGTTTTCAGAATTTCTCCTACCGTGATTCTGAGGTCATCTACTTTTGTGTGAAAAATTTTTTATCTTGAATCTTCACATCAGATAAAAGTGGAGGAAGAACTCATTCACTTTAAAAGCTAAGCCTTTTTATTATTTGTTTACCCAATTTTGTTTTAAAAACCAAGTAATCTTTTTGTAATCTTAATCTGCTATTGTTACCACTCTGGGTTCTTGGGACTATTTTATTCTTTTCTTTAACAAAAAGTTAGTCCGTTGGCTTTATAAAGGAAATCTCATTAAATAATTTGAGACCCTCCCAATAAAGTATAGTTAACTATCCTAGTGAATAAAGGGTAAAAGTGTGTAAAGAATATCAAATAAGCCTCTGACTCTATGCTTGAATGGCCTTCCAGCAGGCCATTTTTTGTTGTGCCAAAACTTTATTTTCATCTCATTATGATTAGCGCTCCTTGACCAATGACACCAGAAACTGAATTACAGTCTTTGGCTTCCTACACAAACCTCCCAGTGTGCCAGAATGTAGCTAATTTATCTATTGGATTGGAGTACAGAAATCATCTGTCCAAATAAACAGATGGTCAAGCTTAGGTGATATTTCATAGCAACATGTTTGTTTCAACAAACATTCTAAACATTTCCCATTTGGTCTCAAAATTGAGGCTTTTGAACTCTATCCCCTGCAATGGTAAATTCTGCAGGGTAACACTTAAAATGTGACATTTCTGAATTTATTTGGGTGCCTCAGTAACTATACAGTTTTTTTCCATGCAATTGTGAAGCCAGGCTTCACACACATGAAGGCTGCGATGTTTTTTAAAAAAAAGGTAATTACTTAGTTTTGGGACACAACCGACTAATTAATGAAAAGTTCAGTTGACTGGTTGAAAATTTTATTATACCGGGTAGCTGTGACTTAACTTGACAATCATCCAAATAGCACAATTGCTGGAGAGAGCCAGAATTCCAAGATTCTTACTCAGATGAGGCAAATAAACACTTGGTAACCAATACTACAGAGTAACGGTGGACAATAGGCCATACTATTTTTACATAAAGGCAGCTCAAAGGGCTGTCATGATAGTACTACTCATGATAATTGTAGCTGTGACAGTTAAGAAAATATTAAGTCTTATTTAGATTACACCCACATTTTTTGTTTCCCCACTATCAAATGCTATAGGGGCACTAAGAGCAACTTTGTATAAAATGGAGTTCCATTTTGCACTTCAAGCAAGAATTTAATCTCTTATGTAAGAAAAATAGTGTATCCTCATTACGCTTACTGAACTTAGAGTATAGAAAAGTTCTCTGGGAACTAGCCAATAAATACAAATAGTTCATGAGTTTAAGTTAGTAAATAGTGGCGACAGAGCAGAGGTACTAACAACCTAAACTAGTAAGGCACAGCCAACACTGATGTGTTTAAGATACCCACCTTTTTTGTACCAGCCCAAGAGAGACATTTAGATAGTTCAGTTGACTACCACAGGTACCAGAGTAATTTGGATGTAAAGTTCTGTACAGTATCCGTGCTAGTGGATCAACTGAATGTTTAAAGTGATATATTTGCTGTTATTAAAATAAAGATTCTGAATTTTCAATTGAGCAACAGCAAATTCTAATACAGCAAACTCTATACACTTTTTCCCCTTGCAGACCAGGATCACAAGAAGCTTTGATTCTCTTTTCTGTATGGTAGACTGTAGTTCTTAAGTCATGCTGGTGGCACAGTTTTTCCAAGTAGAATATAATCAAGTTGGAGCTATATTCAAGCAAGTTATTAAGTTAAAGTTTTTATGTACTTATCACTCTTTAGCTGTTCCCTATGTGTATCCCTGCACAGTCAATTCATCCAAGGGTGAGGAGTTGGCATCTGTTCTGCCTCAAAATCAGAACAGTGAACTGAGTTCCAATTGCACATTCTTTATTACCAGTTATACATAGGTGGCAGAAGGAAAACAGTTTGTTTTCTAGGCTCCTAGGTGGAATTTGTTGGGCTGGCAATTAAAATGTCTTTTGACTTGGATACAGCACAAAAGTCATCTGGCATGAACAAGATTAAAGATGAAACAGTAATTTGTGTTTTTCAGACTATAACTATCAAATCACCATTTTAGAAGTCTCTCCGAATTCCTGACTCCACTGCGACAACGTCAGACACATTACTCAGAGAAACTGTCCACTACTATGTGAAACTCATGGCTATAGAGTATGCCTACTCGAGCAGAAAACTGGACAGTGGCATTGTTATGTTAAGTTGATCTTAATATTTAAGATTGGCTGCTTGTTGTGGCAAGAGCAGAGGAACTCACACCTTGGCTTTGCTAAGATTGACAGTTGTAATTTTCATTAAAGGTAAGCATTACAATGCAGGCTTTGTCCATACTGTCTCTTGTAACATGGCTTAACCCTGTATGATAAACAGCTTAGCTCTGTCCCCTAGCGGTATAGCCTATGTCCATTAAATACTTGGCCTTCTGCTAATCAGGGTATGTATTATGTAATCAAAATCACTCTTTTCTGTGAACCAAGATCAGAAGCTAAGAGTCTTAAGATCAACATTATTAATTGAGCCACTAACTAAAAATCCTTTTGGTAATTTGAAAGGGTTTGCTTCAAAATTCAAATTTTAACAATGAGCCAGGTTGTGCATTTTTAATTTCAAAATGGGGCTAGAAATTACCTGAAATTAAAATTACTGAAGGGTTCATATAAAAATTTATGGGAAAGGATTCTCTACAACTGAGAGGATGCAATAAATAAAATCTCCCAAGTATTTGTTCAATTTTTACAACTATTTCCCTTTCATTGTATTGCATTTTGTTTACTTTTTAGAAATATTCTAATGTATAAAAAGCCAATGTTTATGTGCATAATCAAGCAACTTTTAATTGCCAAGTTTACACTTGAGAACGCAATTTAATTCATTCGGCTACATAAGCCATTCAGAGAACACAAGACTCAATCATGCAATAGTGTGCTGTGACCCAGCCACCTTTCAATTAATGTCTCTTCACTGATCTTGTCGCCATCTCCCTTAGCATATTACTTACATTAGTACTGGGGATAAAATAGCTCCATTGAGTTGAGTGCAATTTTTCTTAATCTAAAACTTGTATCCCTCATGCCCATTGGTTATGAAATATTAATTCATTTACAGTCTGTGGTCTGTGCAAAGTTCATTTTAAATGTTTGAAGTGAATAGATTTTTCACAGTCTACAGCCCAAGAATTATTGCTGAAGCAAGTCAAATACTTAAGAAGTAGTACATTTAATAATTTGGCCATTCACTGCATAAGAAGCAACATTCATATTATAATTACTTGAATTTCACACATTGGTAAACTATCAAATGATCCTGGATTTGTTCTGAGCTCTGCCACTGACCTGACTTTTTTTGGCCTTTACCAAATCACTTACCTCTTTCTGTCTTTCTCCATCTGTAAAATATGGATAATCACTAGCTACCTATTTCAAAGTGATGTAATGAAGTTCAGTTCATTGATATCTGCTACATATTTAGTGTTCTTCAGATAGAAGGCACTATCCAGGTTATACAATTTCAGTCATGCCATGCCATTACTCCATTTGTCTGACCTAAGGTAATGCAGCAATGATGCTGTGGTCCATTACAAGTCCAGCAGTTTGCGTCAAAAATGAATTCAAATGTATTGTATCCACCTAATATCATAGCTGAGCACAACTAAATGTGGTCAACTATCCCACCATCTCAAAATGAAAAAAGTAAGAAAGAATGTTAGCTATGAAAACAGGGTGTTTTAAAACCAAACCCACGGTGCTCAGAGAGCTGAATATCATTTTTCTTACATTAACAGTGACAAGGCTGTCAGGCAGTTGTGTTGCTTCAGTTCCCCAGAGGTGAAAATGTGGCCCAACTGTCATCTAGCAAAACTCTCTTGGACTCAATGGGGCCCAGATTTTACCTAACATCAGATTCATTTTTACAGGCTCCTTTCTAGCATGTTTCTTCAGATAGCCAACCTGCTAAATATGGTTAATGCAGCCAGTTGCACTCCTTACATGACCATGTGTGACTGACTCCTAGAGGATGTTCCTCCCTTTACTTGAGCTCCTAATCCTTTTTCTCTGGCTTTTCTATTCACTATATCTAAAAGAGGTGGATCACTTTCATTTACTAAGCATGGTTAGTCAACTGTAGATGTTAAACTAAGGAATTTGCCATGAAGATCTTTGATTTAATTATATGAATGTTAAACACATTTCTGCAAAATTTGCTTGTTATTTTGGGGGCCCAGTTTAAGAAGCCTTAAAGGGGCAAGATTTTCAGTAAGTGCTGAGTGCCTGCTATCAGACTCAAGCCCCCTTGAAGGCATCTCAAATTAGGCACCATGAAATCATGAATCACTTTGGGGGGCGGGGGGGAATTTAAGCTAGCATAGGTATGTGAGTATAGGAAAGTGGGGTCATATATCAATGAGCAACCATCCTTGATGAAATTATAGCAAGACTTTGTTTTCTCCTATATGCACATGTTTAGGGATTGTTGAATTAAGGCACTACCTCCTTGTAAAATATAAAAACTCTGCCAATTATTAGATTTGCCATACAGTGAAGTATAAGATGAAAACCTTTGTTCTGTATATTTTTATTCAAAACAAGTCTAATACATACACTTCAAAAATGTGCTTTTTTTTTTTTTAGAAAGGACTATTTCTTACAGCTTAGGATAGTCTAGAAATTCAACAAAGTTGTTGTCCTTTTTATCTGTGATCTCAAAATAATACATCTACACTTCTTTCCTGTTCTCTCCAGGTATTCTGAATTTCTCCCCCATGCCCTCTCACCCACATTTCTGAGTTGTGTGCTAATACTAAATAATAATAGAGGCAACATTTCACAACTCAACATTCTAAGCATCACTGCAAGCATTACTGAAATCCTTTTTGCTTGGTATAGGTAAAGTCCTTAATAATGTACCTGCCTAATCATTATACTTGTAAACTCCACATTAATACACAATTTGCATTACAAAGTTATTTGCAATTTGTATGTCTACGTACATTGAGCAACCTACTTTAACCCTAATATTTTTCAGAGACTTATTTGCATTTCTATGAACCAGAGTAACAATGGAACATTATGCAATTTAATGGTAAAAGCTAACATAGAAGTGCAGCCTTGTTGGTTAAAATCTCCCTGAAAGAAAAAGTTCTGTTTGGCACTTTGATAGAACCCTCGATTTCTTACTTGCAAAACTGAAATCAAAGAACTTCAAAGATGAAGCCACATCAGAAGACTCCAAAGGTAAAGGATTGTTTTCTGAATATTGTAAAGCAAAATGAAAAGGTTTAGGGCAGGGATTGGCAACCTTTCAGAAGTGGTGTGCCAAATCTTCATTTATTCACTCTAATTTAAGGTTTTGCGTGCCGGTAATACATGTTAACATTTTTAGAAGGTCTCTTTCTATAAGTCTATAATATATAACTAAACTACTGTTGTATGTAAAGTAAATAAGGCTTTTAAAATGTTTAAGAAGCTTCATTTAAAATTAAATTCAAATGCAGAACCCCCTAGACCAGTGGCCAGGATCCTGGCAGTCTGAGTGCCACTGAAAATCAGCTCGTGAGCTGCCTTCGACATGCGTGCCATAGGTTGCCTACCCCTGGTTTAGGGTAAAAAAATTACATGTATTCAGTTACACATGACTGAACCAAACCGCTTCAGTAGTAAACAGTAAACATGACAAATATAGCAACAGCTTTGAAACTTGCTATACTATACATTCAAACTTGTTTTTCTAACCAATAATGAAGTGGATAAAATGAATGCTTTAAAAAAAATATTCATAGCCATTGTACTTCAACTGTTGCATGTGAAAATTCATTCTGTTCTTTTGGTGCTTTGTCATGTACTTAAACAGAAAGGATCTTTAACATTTAGCACTTGAAAACTTCCAGCCATGGAGATTTTCAAGCCAAGATCTTCCTTTTTTTATTTTACATAAAAAGGAAATTTAGAATAAAAAAAGTTTGCTATTAGCATGAACCCACTGAATGCTTCACAGCAAAGGTTCCCAACTTGTGGTCTACGGAGTGTTGATGGTCTACATACGGTTGCTGGACACATGGTTCTGGCTCCTCTGGGTTACTTCCAGCTTTCAAATTGATTAAGAAAATAGAACAAAACAAAATTTGAGTATTACTTTTCTACATAAGCAATTGCTGCCCTGGTATGGTGACATTATGCAATTATGAATTATATGGAAAGTTGCCACAGTCAAATGGCATGACAGAACCACTAAACTCTCCCTGTATTACATGGCCCACAGTATGAAAACAAAATTCAGTTTACAGATTGTCTTGTATTGAGATATGCTGGCTCTTAAGTGCAATGATAGTGAAAAGCAAGGAGGACTTGATTTGGAAACCACCCTTCTCAGACCCACTACTTTCTGGGCCAGTAACAATCTCTGATCTCAATCCTTGTATGTACACAACTTCCACCAAAATATAGAGTTATCCTTGTGTGATGCTACCAGATTGGCATTCAAGTGCATTGCAGAGATATGGTGGGGATTGGTGGGGAAGATGACTAATACTTGTCTCACAGGGAGTGATTGTTAGAGGACTGTTAATAGACATCTCCGAGGTACCTACACATTAAATTGTTATGTAGAATCCAGAACTATGATGGAAACATTTTACTGGAGAACTGGGTAGTTAGTAGAAAGATTAAAGTAAAGTGTCACCTCTCCCCAGAATCAAAGCCATGGACCAGTCTATGATTTGATGCTCAGTAGGGCACTGTGCTACAGCTGACAACAAGAAGTTCAATGTAACAATGGCTGTTCAATGAACAGAATACTATTTTGTTTAAACCAAAGGTAAATGTGTATCTGCATTTCCCCCACCCTGCTTCCGTGGATTCATTAGTCAGTGCCTCCACTCAAAACTTCAGGCATCGATTAACAAACCACTTGAATGTTTCTGGTGCCAAGCAGTTGGTAGCTTCCAAAAATAGGATTATCAGGGACTAAAGCTGTCTGAGAAGGAGACTAGGGTAGTAAAAATGAGCTTTGAGATGAGATCAACTACACAAGTCCATGCACTCCTGCTTACTGGTTAATAACTTCTAAATTATTTAGATACAGGAGATTTCCTGGATGCCATCAAGTTGAGATGCAGAAAACATGGGAGCAGGTAGAAGTTGGCTGTATGGTCCAGATGCAACGAGATTCATCAATGCTTATTTTAGGAAATTCCCCACTCAAATACAGTCAAGTGAAAAATCCTTATTAGAGGCAGCTCTGACAACTTTTAGGAAGATTGTTGGGCTTGATCTGAGAGGATCACAAAGAATAAACTGACTCTTTACCAATTCATATATTTCCCCATACAACATTATTGCATATGAGCCGTACTACTGTTTAAGGTAGTTATCTTTAGTGTTCACCTGCACATCTACCAATTGATATATGCCACCATGTGCAAGCAATGTCTCTCTACCATGTACACTGGCCAAACCAGACAGTCTCTATGCAAAAGAATAAAATGGACACAAATCTGACATTAGGGATTTTAACATTCAAAAACCAGTAGGACAACACTTCTATTTGTCTGGTCACTCAACAACAGATTTAAAAGTGGCAGTTCAACAAAAAAACTTCAGAAACAGACTCCAACAAGAAACTGCAGAACTGGAATTAATTCACAAACTGGACACCATAAAATAAGCCTCAAGAGAGACAGGGAGTTGATGGGTCAGTACAGAAACTAAATCAATTTGTTAGTCTCTAAGGTATCACAAATACTCCTTTTTACAAAAAACTATTTTCCCTTGCTAACCACTCACACCTTCTTGTCAGCTATTTGAAATGAGCCACCTTGTTTACGCTGGCCTCCTTAACACTTGGAAAATTATTTCCACTCCTTCTTGTCAACTGTTGAGAATTGCCTACTTCCAACGTAAATTGAGTTGGCTTGTTAGCCCTGCCCCCCACTTGGTAAGGCAACTTCCATCATTTCATATGCTGTGTATTTATACCTCCCTACTGTATTTGCCACTCCATGCATCTGATGAAGTGAGTTTTAGCCCAAGAAAGCTTATGCACAAATAGATTTGTTAGTCGCTAAAGTGCCACAAGGACTCCTTGTTTTTTTTGCTGATACAGACTAACATGGCTACCGCTCTGAAACCTATTGCCCCCCTTGCCTCTCTATTGGGCAAGTGATGAGCTGTGACTTCTGCTTTTCTACCAAACTATTTGTTCTATTGTTGCATTATCCTCTTATCTTCCCCACTCCCACACACACTAGTCAGTTTCATCCATCTGTTGTATTCTCCGACAAGTAGCACTGTGAGCAATCTGACACAAATTGTTCTCTCTTCATTGTTAGTACAATGCCTGGCACACTGGTATCCTGATCCTTTACTTAAGTTCCTAAGTGCTATCCATAACAAACAAAGGTAATTCCTTATTGTTACTATAGAAATTATCTTTTATACCACAAATATTCAGTTTATCCAAAAGTCAATACTTCACATACATAAAGCAGAGAGAAACTTTAAGGGCAATGGCATAATCCCCTTCACTCTCAACTACTATAGTACCCTGCTTCACCAATCAACAAGCCTGCTATGCTTCTGTAATGCACTGGTTATCTTCGTCTCCTTATCTACCCAAAGATTTAGCAGTGGAAGGCTGTGATGACACTGCATCTTACTAACATGAAACAGGCAGTTTATTTACTTCTACACTTTGTCTATTACTGTATATTTTAGCTACATTTTTCCAAATCCTTTCTATGTGTTAACATTAATTTTATTGTTTTTATCTGATTATTCACTAACAGAATGCTAGTCAAAAATCAACAGTAGCCAAGAAAGGTAAAGAAATTTAATATGTTATGCCAATGGTAATAGGTAGGCAAGTAAATTAATCACAATCCACACAGGAATTAAGTATATAGGGTTAATAGTAATCTAGTAGTATTCCAGTATTAGTGTAACATTTGAATATTATAATACTGGTATATTTAGACTATTAAATTGCAATTAAGATCATGAGTATATTGATATAGAGGTGTATCTGCACATTTATCAAGTGCTTCACAAATTGCAGTAATCTACCATAAAAGCCCTAGCTAGTGTGAATTAATGAGGTTCACACAACCTCACATACCAGGTTTTCCAGCTTTCAGCATTTGTTTGGTTGATGTTTTAAAAATAAACAAAAAAAACAACAACCTTATATTCACGAACAAGTGCCTTAAATATCTGTCGCTTATATAAATTCAACTTTCACAAATACTTTGTCAGCCATCTGTCTCATTTGTGTGTCTTGCATAAAGTTTTTCTTTACGAGTAAAGTAGTGCAAGAGTACTTCAGCCAGATAACATCCTACAGCAAATATACTTTTTATTTAGGATGTGTTTGAACCACAGCCCGATCCAAACACACTTCATCTTTGGGACAGCTGGGATCCAGATCTAACTTTTGCAGCTGCGCTTACTGGGATGACATGCAAAAGGGCAAGTAGCAAAACTTCAGTTATCTAAGCTCATAAATGGACTACTTTTGATGTGAAATACATTCCTCTTGTAACTCCACCAGCTTCAGCGTAAGTACACTAGAGACTTGGCCTGTAACAAACAAAACTTCCATTCACATGTATAGTGAAAATGGTCTTAAGGACAAGACAATGAGCGGGGCACTTTTCCTAGCAGCCCGCGTATCCAAGTAACGATACTTTGCAACGTATCAGAATTTATTAGCAGGAGTTAAGGAGGCACAGACATCAGTGGCTACAATTCAGTTTGAATCTGCTCTACTGAGTTGTCGGGCAGCACTTGCCACCCCAGTACATAGTGCTGCGGCTGCGGCAGCAGAGCCAGTTTTAACAATGGATGAGTAAGTGCTGCAGTACATTTTTCTGCATCTTGTTTTATTTCATTATTTTCCTCCAGCTTCTCCAATCACTGATTTGAATGTTAACTTCTATGAGAGAACTTAATCCCAACTTCTAAAGGATTAAACATTGCTGCAGCAATTTTTTTCTATATAGACCTTTTCAATACCTAGTCTCCATCAACATGCGGCGCTGCCTCTCAGGGTGGCCGCCATTAGGAAGTGACACCGTGCCTGCCCTCAGATCCTTGGTGAAACCTAAGATCATTAAGAAGAGAACCAAGAAGTTCATCCGCCATCAGTCAGATCGTTATGTCAAGATCAAGCGCAACTGGCATAAACCAAGAGGTATTGATAAACAGAGCTCGCAGGAGGTTCAAGGGCCAAATCTTGATGCCCTTGGAGGTTCAAGGGCCAAATCTTGATGCCCAACATTGGTTATGGTAGTAATAGAAAGATGAAACACACACTGCCCACAGGATTCAAAACGTTTCTGGTCCACAATGTTGAAGAACTTGAGGTGCTGATGATGAGTAACAAGCCTTATTGTGCAGAGATTGCTCACAATGTTTCCTCCAAGAACCGCAAGGTAATTGTGGAACGAGCAGCTCAGCTTGCTATCAAGATCACCAATCCAAATGCCAGACTGCAAAGTGAGGAAAACGAATAAATGAGTTCCTCCTTTGTTGTGTAACTGTATTTAATAAAATACAAAAAAAGCCACAAAAAACCCCCATGCATTTCCTCTCGCATCAGGATGAAGTCATCAGTAAGTACCCAGCCACTTATTTTCCTCACCCACTAGCTTTGAGATCTATATCACAAGAGTGCTTAGTAAAGGCAAATTATTTTTATTCTGACCTTTTAAAGATGGTTGAAGGGGAAACAGATGAAAAGTCACAAACATCCTTTTATGTTCCTAGAACTAAGAGTGGTTAAGACATTCTCTGCCCGTCAAGTTTATGCTTGCTCATTTCTTCCTTGTTCTACTATCTCCTGGGCCCTTGTGAACCGAGATGTATTAATCAGTGAGAAATGAAGCAACAAGCCAAGCTGCTTCATCTGCCATCATGTAAGGCAGAGCAAAAGCACTGGGGTCATTGCAGAGAAACAAGCAAGAGTGGGTATTTTGTCAAATGAAAGATGCTCTGTCTTCTCCCCACTTCTATTTCTCACTGCCACATGTATTCCGCATCTATGCAATAGTGACAGAACTGCTGCTTTCTCAGGTTTTCCCACTGTTCCTCTTCCCTATTTTTCCAATTGCCACAGTGCGTCGCACATAATATACATGGACATTTTATAAACTGGTGTTCAACACAAAATGCCTGTACTTCAGGCCCCTAACAACAATGCTGGAAGCCAGACAGACAGTCTCCCTACTTCCATCTCTGACAGGCAATACACAAGAGCTGCAAAATGAAAATCCCCCTTCAGTACTTGGAACCAATCTTGCCACTCTCTTCTGCAACTATGGTTAATTAATGACCCTTGTATGAGATTGTATCATGGAATCAAATTTTACTAGAACAAAAGACGAAAAGTTAATGGGTTATGGGCAAACACACTGGAAACCATTTTTTGGAGAGAATTTTCACTCTAATCAGACTTCTCATGCTGCATTTCACTGTGATCAATCTCAGCTTTCATTCTGCTGCATTGTCAATGAAATTTCAGTCTACCAATTCCCAGTAGCTACATTCTCAAGGCTTAAATGCAGCCAGAGACCACCAGAGAAGAGCCCTGGTGCCCCCATCTCTCCTCAGGGCTAAAGCCCCAAGACGCAGTGCCCTGCAGCTGAAGCCCTGAATGGATGGATGTGCGTGTGCGCACTGGGAAATCATCTCAGAATTTAAGCCCTGTACATTCAGTTGCATTGCTAAGCAAGTTGTTTCAATGGTACCAATAGAAAAAGCATATTAAGGTGGTGGTAGCTGAGCTGGGAAACCTGACAAATTTATGTTTGGAGAAAACTAGGAGTGATAAAGACAGCAACTCCTTTTTCAAACTGATGGATCAAAGCATGAAGGAACCCTTACAATGCGAACCATGCTTTGACTACCACCCAATATGTAACTTTCACTATTTAAACATTCATGTTATGAAAGGCTGGAGATACTACCGTAAAATAAAATACCATACCATTAATTTAAGCACTAGTCAGTTACTTATAAAAAACTCATGTTGTAGATGATTCACTAGTCACAATTTTAGGGACAGGCACAATACATGCCTACGATTCTGTGCCATACTTATGATTTGCTAATACAGCAGCTTCAAAATACTTCAGTATCTTTGACTGTCTACAAAAACAGCAATAAAGCCCTTATTTGAGACGAGCATGCACACTTCGAATGAAAATCAGCTTGAGTGGGTAAATGCTCAGTGGGATTTTCATTTACTCTTTTCAAATGTCCTAGTAAAGTCAGCTATAGAATAAACTGTCTAGCGTCTATTCAGAAACTTATTTTGTATCCTAGAATACTCACTTTCCTTTATACTATAGTATTCAAGTTAAAGTCTTTAAAATCATCCGTACTTAATGTCTCATTTTTTGGGCTGTTAAATTAGACTAAAAAATATTCTCAGATTGACCACACAGGCCTGTCTGTGCAGGTTCTTTAACTGACAGGAAAATTATTTGTACTCATCAAGAACACTTGCCTTTTCAACACAAATTGTATTTGCATACAGTTTGCACTGGTGTTGGTAACAGTGGAAGTTTCACCTGTGTTATTACACCGGACCCTCGCTAGAACGCGGGATTTGGGATCCATGCACGGTATTGCATTAACATGGGGACCGCGTTAAAATGAATCACAATTAAAGTAATTAAATTTGGGATCCACGGCTGCAACCGTGTTATATATGAATTCGCGCTATATAGATGCGTTCTAGCAAGGGTCCGGTGTACTAGCTTCAGCAAGCCATTCACATTCACTAGCTATTTCACAACACTATTGCTTCCACCTGACCTGCTCAGGGTTAGAAGACATCATTAAACTTGCTCGCAACTAAGTGAAGCTCTTCCCTCCACCCTCATTGCTACCATTGGAAAAGCTCTATGTATTGTCACAAGAAGGAATTTATTTTGTCAGCCAACTATGGAGTAGACATTGCCCTAGCAAACAGGTAGATTGCTTTTCTTCTGTACCTAGCACCCACAGCTCTTGTTTACTTTATTGCCAGACCACTGAGAATTATGTCTTGGTGGCTGGAAGTATCTGAGTGGGCAAGATGGGGGTGCACATGTGAAGCTCGTGGGAATGGCTTAAACCAGATCAGAAACAGGTATGATCTGATTCTAGCAGCTAGGTTCGGCAGAATGAGTCTGGGCAGGTGTGATGTGGCAGCTAAATGAAGGAAAAAAAACAAACAAACATGGGACCTGAGACTCGTGGCAGAAAAGAACTGAACCAACAGTTATGATGAGGGTAGGCAGGCAGTATTGGTCCAGAAAGCACAGTAACAGACCAGCACCTGACTGTTTATTGGAATGGGGAATAGACATAATGGGGAGGGAATTAGAAGCTGTGGTCAGTTACCGTCGGTATCTCAGTCCAATTAATTTACCAGTGGAGATGCTTCTAAAGTGTCTTAAAAGATTAAACAAAACCTCACAGACACAATTTTCTCACTTTACACAAAGGATGTACATTTTCCCTCCAGTTCATACCTCATTTTTTGTACATAAAATTGTAATTTTATTAAGCATATCCACTTTGGGGGTGGGCAGGAGGGAAGAGGGAGAGAGAAATCCTTAAGAAAGAATTAGGGAAGTAGATTCTAAATTCATTTTACGCACATTTGAATTACAGATGAATGGGCTGGCATTTCTTAAATCTGGTGAGATAAAGACAGGCAGATGAGTGTCTTCTTCTGAAGGATCCCTTCAACTATCAACACACATTGGAATTTTAACAGTACAATACAGATAAACACTATGCAGATTTATTTTTTCAGTAGCAATCAAAGTCACAAATGCAACAGTTGTTCTAGAAATGTGTATCTTTTCTGCCTACCTATTTCTCATCAGCTCTCACCACATACAAAAAAAGAGTATTACTTGGCTCTGTACCTACTTCTTTAGACACTGTTAAAACACAACAGGATACATACTTGTCCTATAATCAACAAGCGTTAAACTTGCAGACTTTTCAAAATTTTAAGTTATCTAACACCAATTTATTCTGTATACAAATTCACAGCAGAGAAAGCGATCACACATAGTGTTCTCTAGGATTAATGTAGATTCTTCCAGTTCCTGGGTTTTGATGGTATTTGCTGCTCCAATCTTTGTAACTTATCTGCTTGTGAACTGGGTACATCTGCTGAAGGTTTTCTTGGCCCAATGGATTTTCATCTTCGTAATTAAGTTGCCTGCCATTTACTGCTTTCTAAAAATACAAATAATTCCATATATTAAAAGCATCAGCAATTTCATATTTCAAATACTGTGTCCACAACACATCATGTGAAGACTGTAATTACTACCATCAGCACTCACCTTTTATTCTGCCATAAGCCCCTTATAATAGTTAAATGCATGTTCCTGAGTCATTAGTCATTCAATGAAATAACTTATATTACAAAAAGGAGACATGGAAAAATCTACTTCCAAGAACTTAGATACATTATGACTAAAATCAGTTTCCTATTAACGGAAAACTAACATAAGAGACAATGAAAAAGCACAAATTTTAAGCCAACTACAAAACAACAAGAATATAAGTACTGGCTTTGGTCTTTTATTTCCCAGCCATTAAATTTCAGTTTGTACTGTCTGAAACTCAGATGCCACATGGACAGAAATTCTACTTGTCGAATTGTTACTGAATAGGATGGACAAGTAGTCTGGACCTCTTTGTGTCGAAAATTTAGCTAAAAACCCACTGTAAGAACCAAGATCAGTCAACTGATTCTTCAATCAAGGGTCAGGGCTTCAGCCAACACTTCAGTCACATTACTTACTATGTTCTGCAAATTTCCAGCTTCTCTTTCCCTGTATTGGCTTTGCAAAGGGAAGCGTTCTCTCTGCAGAGAAAAAAAGTTATAGTGAAAGTTTACATTGCAATATTGGAGAAAGGTTTGACACATGCTTTGTTCAAGGCAATAAAATGAGAGGAAGCGTTCTGCCTTGACAAGTGTCTGAACTGAGCATCTTTCAGGAGGAAAAGGAGGTTGACGAGGCTTGTTCAAATGGAGTAGTTCAAGTGTATTATGACACACTCCACCCATGTACTTATTTTCTACACCAATACTGACTTGGACTCTTAGTACATTCCATGGGTGGCGTACCTGAGCCCACTTCTCCACTGATGCTCTAAAAACTCCCGCATCCCAATCTGGTGCTTCTGAAATTTTTATTTAGTGTACACTACATAAACAATTTACTTTGTGACTGTGTTTACTAGCCTAACAAAGCAACATTGTTATGGTACTTAACAGTGATCTGTAAACCAAAACGCCAATATTGAACAGTTTTTCAATTACTCAAGATGCTTTTATGGCACTTCAAGTATTTTCCATGGTCAACATCTCCCAGAAGACTATTTTAGTTTTACACATTTTTTGCATGTGTGCTGGTTTTTATTCACAAGTTTGTCACAACTAAGGCACATGCTCAGTCAGTGAATTCAGATTGCTGAATGCATTCCAATGATCAAGCAGTCTCATTAGGTAATTAAATCAATTTGCACAACACTGCTAACAGAATAAAATTCCTTATTTTTTTAAACAAGTAGCTATCACAAAAGCGTCCGAGTTTTAAGAAAAGGACAATAGTAGACAGCAATGAAGACAAGCAGAGGAAGAAAGAGTAAAGAACAAACAGAAAAAGCCTCTACAGCAAGAATAGGAACTGAACATGCACAACACATGTGAGGTTTACAAGAGTTTAGGCAGGTATTTATTATCTAGCATACTGTAGTGAAGTCATTAAATCTTACTAACTATATTACAATTACTATTATACAATGAGGCTTAAATTAGAACTATACTAGTTCAAGTAAAGGTACATTGTGATGCTTTATCTTCCCATTTATTTACTATTACATAGTTATATAGCCCAGCAGTAGATCTTAATTGGTAAACCAGTATCCTGTACATGAAATCATTTATCCATGTGTAAGATTTGACATTCAAAAAACTTATTCATAGGAAGATAGCACTATTCCCACACTATATACAATAGACTATTGGATTACTGCAACTGCTTCCATCTGACAAGCACCTTAGCTTGAGACAGAACCTGTTTGAACAACTCAGATGCTGTGTAAACTAATTCTTAAGAATTTTCTGTGCAATACAGCATCTAATCTTAATCTTACTGATCTCTTTTCCAAGGAGACAGACTAGAACTGGTAAAAGCTCCTTTATTCACTATCGGCCTGATGCACCCAAGAGTGTTAAGATAAATGCATCTAACATCTCTGTACAGTACACCAATAGATTTCCAGGTGTTGAGAGGATTGTCTGGGACGGTGGGCAAGAAGTCGTCTTACTAGTATTCCATGAGTGTCCTCGCAGGTAAAAATGTCTGAGAAACACTCAGGGGGCTAACACAGGCCCCTTTGCAGGACCTCTTGTGTAGCCTCCCTCATCATATTAAGGTCTTCCATTTTAAGTTCCTGTGCCTGGTTTTCCACCAGTTCCTGGGCTAAATACAATCCCTACAACTAATATCAGCAAAAACTAGCTCTTGAGCACTCTCTTCAGCTTGTTACTCAAATTTGCTAAAGTAGCCCCCGATCACTTGTTAGAGATCATGATATTTTGGCTGGAAGCCCGAAGTGTTGAGAAGATCTAGCCTGTAGGAAGAGTTGTTTTTCTCCTAGAAATGGGGGCAAGTAAGTTACCCAGGTCAACATACCACTGTTGGATGATGTTCTTTGGTTAATACACAGAAATCCAATTGATTGCTGTGTTAGACCATTAGTTGGGGAACCATTTTGTTCCCATTTCAGTATGTGGCAAAATTCATACTGACTATAGTGCTAAGACTGGGCCCTCAGTTACTGAAGTTTCACCTTGTGTATTTAAAAATGCCTCCCTTCCAAACCCTATCTGGAATTCTCTTATTCAATTAAGATCTCTCATTTAAGTTATGATAATCATTCCACTGTGGTAACTTGCATGAGGTCTCATTCCCTCTTTTTTCTGAATTCAAACTGAAATAGCCCTTTGCAGGTCACTTGCCAAGTAATTAATTTTATGCTACATAACCTAGGATTAACATCACACCTTATTTATACAGTAAAAATTCATATTGCTGTATAAAGGGACACCATCCTGTACTATATCTACTTTTGCCATTATAACAGCTTACATCATTCCCATGCAATTAAAAAAAATGTTCAAGACAGCTTAGTCACATGAAATCCATCAAGTTAGGAAATAATGCATTAAACCCCAGCGCTTTCCTGTGATAAATCTGCCATGTGATGCATTCTATGTCTCAATAACGTTGCCAAATGTGGACAGCAAGTTCTTTAGGATGGGGATTATGTGTTCTAATTGTTTTGTGCAACACCAAAGCACACTGCCGGCTTACTTTATTCCATTCCCTTTCCCCTTATATAGGTCCTGTGACTACAGTTCATCTGAGTCAGTCACTCTGCTTCACTTTGCAGTCTTCTAGCCCAAAGAGACTTCATAGCACTAACAGTGTTCGTAGACTAATTCATCTAATTCTTTGAAACATGAGTTTTGAGAAGTCGAGCATAGGCTTGTCTCATGCTACATCTACACTTTGAGCAGGAAGTGTGATGTCTAGATTGAGGAGACATACCCAGAATAGCTCTGATCAAGCTAGCACACTAAAATTAGAATGTAGAAACAGTAGCACTGGGGTTAAGCCTCTCAAGTACATGCCTAGTATCTTTGGTAAGCCTGTACTCAGGGAAGCTACCCCTCCCCACCACCACCGTGGCTACCCTTTACTTTTAGTGTGCTAGCTGAGCAAGTTAATGAGGATACGTTTATCAAGCTGGGACTCCCACCCCTCCCCCAGCAAAAAGTACAGACATACCCTCCTTTTAGATAAAATTATTGGTTGTGGAGAGATCCAACATATTGACACAGCCCCAGACACTTTAGTATCTGAGTACTTCATCATCTTTAATGTATTTATATGCTCAGCACCTGTGAGGTTAGCCAGTAACTAAAGCAGACCACAACCGAGCGACTTGTGGCAAAGTCTGTAGCAGAGTAAGGAATTGAACCTGGGTTTCCCAGCATCCTAAACTAGTACATCTGACCTCTGGGCCATCCCTCCTAATTGGTTTAAGAGTGAACCTGGATCCCATTTAGGGACAACTAAGTTCTATGTGACAGTCAGTCTACTCTCAATGTCCTTCCCATCATTCCTTTTAAATCAATGCCGTAGAAGGGATAGGGGGGCGGGGGATGGGAGAAGAGAGAAAATAGAGATCTCTGCATATAAATATTTTTTTTGCCTCTGTGTAAACCATGTACTATGCATACAAACTGCACAGTTGAGTGGTATAAAATTGTCAGTGAAAAAACTTCATTGTGCCATTTCACTAACTACATTCTTTTTTCTTTAAAAAACAAATCCATTTAGAAATACAAATTAATACAGGACCAAGCCAGCACCTATGTACTAATGAGAACAATACATAATTTTTGACTACTTGTTCAAAGATGTACAACTTGCTTATTTCACCAAATTAGGTGAGCTAATCATGGTACTTTTTGAAAAGCCCACAAGCAGCTGCTTCTGGGTGATGACCATTCTGACATTGTTGCTGACCTCCAAACAGAGTCAGGAAGCCTGTTAAGTAGTAAAATTAGACAGGCCACAGTTCAAGAATCCATGATTTGAGTTTTATCAAAATCCACATTCCAGTGCCAGATTATACACGGTGTGTTTGGGGAGGAGTAAGCTTAAATTTCAAGCAGAACCATCCTTCCTAATTTATGAGCAATTTGTCTTTGATGACTTCATCTTTTTGTTGTTTTAATACATTTCTTCCTTCTCTCCCCCCATTAAGTGATTGCAGCAACTGGATATCCCTTCGGAAAACAAGATGTTGTCTAGTAACCAGTGAACCTAATCTTTTGCATTGCTGAAATTTGACTAAGGCAGGGTGTCAGAAGAATAGTTTGTTAGATGAGCATTAGCAATAAAGCTCACAAAAACCCTTGAATTTTTTCCCTGTGCAATTTCAGGGTCAACAGGAGATAAAGTTGTTCACAAGAGAGCAACTCTTACCTCATGCTACTGTCCCCTCCCTGGGAAGCTCTACTTTACACAACCAATTTGTTTTACACTTCTGACAGCAGTTCATGCGTTTGTAGGCAAACTCTCTCAGGTTTAGTGACTGCTGGCATTTAACTCATTGAGATGGAAACTAAAAATCGGTAAGGGTTTCTCTGTCGCAAATGTATCACCTCTTGGGGAAAATGCCAGAAATTGAGGAAAGGTTTGAGAATAAAGGATTGTGTGTGACAAGAACAGGCATCAACATCTTTTTGACTTCCCCACTCAAAGTTATCTGGTATTAGTTTCTCTACTGTCTCTTCTTATTTACTGCTAATACTATTATGGGTTTGTTTCAACGGATATATGAAAACACATTGTATTTTCTTTTTTGATGAGAACAATTATATACTAAATCCAAGTGTGTAGGTGGGGAGGGATGTGTGTGTGTGTGGGCACTATGCATCAGAATTTGGTGGAACCGCTAGGAAATTTTTTCCATGATTCTCATTTATACTGTAGTTTTCCCTGGTGATGATTTTTAAAGGCCTGAAAAGCCATATCACATAAGGCAGCAAATCATATCAGATGACACTGGTCACTCCCTAAAGAGGGTCAGATTGGTTTAGTGCTAAAATGGAATATCTCCATGGAGGCAAACACCTGAAGCAGCTATACTGTGATTCAGTAAGAGACACTGCTTCCTCTTCATCACAGCTGAGTCATGCTCTAGTGTGATGTTATTGAGTATCGTGCTGCTGGCAATACTGCTGGCTAAAAAAAGTCAAAGACATAAACCTCTTCGTGAAAATGAAAATGTGCTTTTCACAAGTAGGCACTGAACCAACAAGAGCTGAAGCCATTTTAGATGTGTTATTGGTGAGTAGTGAGGATCTCATAGAAGAACTGGTCATAGGGGACAACCTTAGTTCAGGTCATCATGAGTTAATTCAGTTTAAACTAAATGGAAGGATAAATGAAAATAGATCTGGAACTAGGGTTCTTGATTTCAAAAAGGTTAACTGTAAAAAATTAAGGGAATTCGTTAGGGAAATGGACTGGACAGAAGAACTCAAGGATCTGAATGTGGAGGAAGCTTGCAGTAACTTTAAATCAAAGTTGCAAAAACTATCCGAAGACTGCATCCCAAGCAAGGGGAAAAAATTCATAGGGAAAAGTGGCAGACCAAGCTGGATGAGCAAACAAGTTATCAAGAGAAAGCAGAAAGGCTGTGAGGAATGGAAGATGGGCTGGATCAGCAAGGAAAGCTATCATTTGGCATTTAGAAAGTGTAGAGATAAAGTGAGAACTGCCAAAAGCCAAGCCAAGTTGAACCTTGCAAAGGACAGTAAAACCAATAGTAAAAGGTTCGATAGTCATATAAATAAAAAAAATCAAGGAAAGAAGTGGGACCACTGAACATTGAGGATGAGGTAGACATTAAAGATAATCTAGCCATGGCCAAACACTTAAATACTTTGCCTCAGTTTTTTATAAGGCAAATGAAGAGTGCAGAGGTAGTGGCTAGGTGGCTAATGGGAACAAGGATATGGAAGTAGGAATTACCATATCTGAGGTGGAACTCAAACTCATTTTAATGGGACTAAACCAGGGACCTGAATAATCTCCATCCAAGAATGTTCAAGGAACTGGCACATGAAATAGCTCAATGGCAAGGATTTTTAATAAATCTATAAACTCAGGGTCTCACCCTATGAATGGAGAATTGCTAATGCAGTTATTCTTTTTAAGAAAGGGAAAAAAAGTAATGTGGGAAACTAGAGGCCTGTAAATTTGACCTCAATTGTATGCAAGGGTCTTGGAACAAATTTTGAAAGAGAAAATAATTAAGGCCATAGAGGTGAACAGCAATTGGGATAAAATACATGTTTTACAAGAGAGATTATTTCAAACCAACCCATTTTCCCTCTTTGAGAATATAACTCATTTTTTTTAGACAAAGGAAATGCATTAGATCGACTCTACCTGGATTTCAGGAAGGCATTTGGAAATTTCCACATAGGAAATTAGTTAAATTGGAAAAAATGGGGATTGATATGAGAAATCAAAAGTGGATAAGGACATGGTTAAAGGGGAGACTACAACAAGTCATACTGAAAGGTGACATGTCAGGCTGGAGGGCATTGACACAAATAGTGGGAATGTGCTAATAAAATTTGTGGATAACACAAAGTTGGCAGTATTACCAATATGAAGGAGGACCAGAATGCCATAAAAGATCTGGATGACCTTGAAAACTGGAATAGAAGAAATGAGATGACATTTAATAGTGCAAAGTCACACACTTAGGGACCAACAATAGCAAGAATTATTGCTATAAAACTTCCTCCAGGGAGAATTCTGCATCCCCCCCAAAAATCTGCATATTTTATTTAGCAAAATCACATAGTATCACGCCAGTTTCAATTATTTTGGTAATTTAATTCAAAATACCCATCAGCAAGTATGCCTGTAACAATACAGACAACAACAAAAATTCAAGAAACGTTTTTTGACAAATAGATTCCTTACTAGGCATATTAATACAGAACTGAGTAATAATTCAGTTAAACTACAATAATGAAATGTATTTCTTGAACCCCTTAGATGCAGTGCAAAGGCTTGGGGGAGTCTGGGGTAATGGAGGAGCTGAGGGAGAGGGAAGTAATTGCTGGGAAGAAGCCTGCGTTTTAACTTGGAGGGTTACTGGATAGGGGTGGGACAAGTATGGAACAGGAGTTTTTTTGGGAGGGGAGAGGACTGTTAGGGACCCTCCCCCCATGCAGACCTTGGCTGACCCCTAGCCTCTTTCATTCAGTTAAGAACATCTGTCCCTGTCCCCAGGTATCCCTGCACCCCAACCCAGCAACCCCCCCTTCCCCTTTCTACAGTTCAATTTATTTGATCACAAAAAAAATGCCATCCTCCATATCTACCATGATCTGAACATTTTACACATGCATCTGTGAACATCTCTGAATGAAAAGTACAATCTGGAACTGCAAATTCAGGTAGTTACTACTGTATAAAGAAGTATATGGGTGGTTAATGGCATTTATTTACAGTGCACTGTGCTTCTATAGCATCTGTTATCGACTTCTACTGGTGCTATAGCAGGGGTCGGCAACCTTTCAGAAGTGGTTTGCAGAGTCTTCATTTATTCACTCTAATTTAAGGTTTTGCGTGCCAGTAATACATTTTAACGTTTTTTGGCAGGTCTCTTTCTGTAAGTCTATAATATATAACTAAACTATTGTTGTATGTAAAGTAAATAAGGCTTTTAAAATGTTTAAGACACTTCATTTAAAATTAAATTAAAATGCAGAGCCCCCTGGACCAGTGGCCAGGACCCAGGCAGTGAGAGTGCCACTGAAAATCAGCTCGCATGCTGATTTTGGTACCTGTGCTATAGGTTGCCTACCCCTGTGCTATAGTTTCTCATTTACAACACAAAAGGAAAAGTATGCAATCGTAACTAAGGGATGGAAGCTAACAGTTCTGTCCAACCAACTACCCTGTGTAAAGATTACTGCCTACTTTTATCTCACAGTGTAGAGGACTACGTTCATGAATACAGTGTTCATGAAGAATAGCAGGCATTCAATAAATACATAGAACAATCCCTGATCTGGGGTAAGTCAGTGAAGCTTTGACGACATGAATGCGGCTAAATCAATTTATGGCAGCTAGAAATCTGTCATACTGCATGTGCATGGAGAAGGATAAATTGTCTGTAGCAAAAATGTAGGTCAAAAAAGCTGAAGTATGATGTGACAAGGAAGCACCACAGCAAAATCACAGTCACTGACAATGGAGAAGGGAAATGAACAAAAGTTGCCGAGGATGAAGCAGCAAGGAAATCAGGGCCACCAGAGAGCACGGGGGAGACTGAGCTCGAAAAAAGAAAAGAGCATTAGAAAAAGCCCAAGGCATGCAGAGGAAGAGTTAAAGAAAAAAATGTTGTTTTGAGCAGAGAATCACAGCTTGCAAGGAAGCGGGCATTTGACCATTTGGTGGGGCAGCGTACTATTTACAGGAGAATAAACAAACAGTAATTTAAATGGTTGTGACAGAAGGAATTCTTTTTGTGCCCCTGAACAGATCATAGTACTGCCACTGGGGAGTCAATAATGCTGCCAACTCAGGTTTTGGACTGTTATGAATTGGGAGCACTGTAGAAGTGAGACATTCACCTCCTGTCATCATACCTTCTGAGAAAATGACTTGTTCGCTGATTCCTGACTTGCCATCTCAGCTACAGTAAACCATACCTCAACCTAAGTCCATACAAGGAGAAACATGCTTCATCTTTCCTCCAATGCACATCACGTCTTTTGTAAGTGACCAGTATGCAATGTCATGACCATTTTTCTATTATTGCCTTTGTGTCTTAGATTGTTTCCAACAGGCATTTCTGTAATTATGGCTGTACATATTGAGAAGCCACTGGGATTTGAAATCAAAAGCATTATGCTGGGAAGACCTTATGTTATAGTAGGAAACAGAAACATGTAAAAGGTTTTGCAGAACATGAACAATTTTCTAGTTCACAGAAAGCAAATCCACCCATAGTGATGTTCACAAGTAGGGGCACCAAGTTCAGTGTTAACATCTGTAGTACATAGAAGAATTACATGAGAAATGTAGGTCAGCTGTTACCACAGCAAAGGATGGCAACAAACAGAAAAAGAAGTTATTTCCAAATCAAACATTATGGGCTACGTAAAGGGATGAGAGCACGTGAAATGTTTTTGAAGTGGCCAATGCTGAAAAAGGAATGTAATTATGGCTCAGTGTGCAATCCTGTAGGTTAGTAAGGAAAAGGATTTTTCTGACCAAGGACATGGAAGTTTACTATACATCCAGATGACCTAGCACAGGGGTGGCCAATCCATGGCTTTGCAGCCACATGCGGCTCTTCAGAGGTTAACATGGGGGTCCTTGTATAGGCACCAACTTCGAGGAAGGAGCTACAGGCGCCAACTTTCCAATTTGCTGGGAGGTGCTCGCTGCTCAAACTCTGGCTCTGCCACAGGCCCTGCCCCCACTCCACCCCTTCCCATACCCTCCCCTCAGCCTGCAGTGCCCTCGCTCCTCCCCTTTCTCCCCCCAGAGCCTCCTGCATACCATGAAACAGCTGATCGGGAGGTGGGGGAGGGTGAGGGAGGTGCTGATTGGCGGGGCTGCTGGTGGGTAGGAGGTGCTGGGAGAGCGAGGTGCTGGGGGGGAGAACTGATATGGGGGCTGCTGATGTATTACTGTGGCTCTTTGGCAAATTGGTAAAAATTCTGGCTCCCTCTCAGACTCAGGTTGGCTACCCCAACCTAGCAGGTAACATTACCAAAAAATGGCAGAGTAATGCAAAGGCAGCTAGAAAATGAATAAGGCTATCGCATATGGCCAGCTGGATCAACACCACATTTTGAGAAAGGAAACGAAATTCATACAGTAACAGATTATGGAATGGAAAAATGGTATCATATGGATGAGGCTTTATTACAAGTTTAAGATCTCCAATATTAATGGAAAGAGGATTACATGACAAAGTGCAAAGATGACGACCATGTGTGGGGACACATATAGTGCCTGTATAAACACTGGGAAGATTAAGTGTCTGAAAGGAGAGGGGGGAAGACTGTAAGGCATGAAGAAGAGCAGCTGCATGAACAGGAATAGAATTTCAAGGATGGCAGAGAAGGACTATACTGTGTTAAGGAGGGTTCACCACATTTGGAAGAGAATAAATGTAAATATACTCTATATTACCATATTCTGTGCTATGTAAGGGTACAAAAACAAAGTAACCATGTAAGAGAATGCTGGAGAAATGCTAACTAAAAAGCAAGCAAGGATTCCAAGAGAGCTCTTACTGAAGTTAAATATCTGCTTACAAAGAACTGCTAAGGATTTGAAAATGATTGTAATCTTAACAGTAATAATAAGCTTCAGTGTCTGACTTTACAAAAAGGTATAGATGAAATTAAGAGATACAAAGTCAGCCATCAGACCCCAGGCCTGGAATGGCACAGCGTCACTCTGTTTATATAAGTCTGTCATGAACAAAAGTGGATTATTGTCTCTCTAGCAATAGAAAAATAGGCACTATGAAGCAGTCTCACTTTTTTAGAGATGCAAGTACATAACATGAATCTTGAAGTTATAGATTCGTTCAATATCTAGTCATTAAGTAAAATAGGATTAATGAAATTTACATTGTAGAACTGTTGCAGATTGTGTTCATATGAATTATAGCAGTTTGAAAAGAAAATTTTAAGTAGTGAAATCTTATTTTAGGACAACCTATATATATATAGCGACTGGATAGCGTAGTGGTTAAGAGCGCCGCCCTTTGATACGAGAGACTGGGGTTCAAATCCCGGTTGGTACCCAACTTTCCAGTAGGGGTCCTTGGGCAAAAGACCCCCTAACGCTTCAAGAGGAGTCATGCCGGCTCGGACGTCGCCCGGATTAACAAGGTCCGCGCCAGATGTTGAGGAACCAGGACAATCTGACGATAAGTGGGCTACTGGAACAAACCATTCATGGACGAGACAAGAGAACCTGGAATTGATGGAATGCTACTACAACAGTAGACCTAATGAGAGGGGATATATGAAACGTATGAGGGGACTGTGGATGGACAAAAGACCTACATCCACACTTACTGAGAAACAGCTAGTTACCCAACGCTTCAACATAGTAAAGAGGAAGCTGCTCTCACAGCTTGAGATAGACCAACTCCACATTACATCCCAGACTCAAGAAGACTTGGAAGAACAAGTGGATGTGCAGGCCCACACCTGAAGCTGAAACTTCACTGCCACCCCCTCCATTGCAGAGCACAGCAGCTGATATATGAGGCATAAGATCATGGAAAACTAGCTACAGTCAATCCTCGAGACCGATTACCAAGGCTCAGTGGAGAAGTACCATCAAGTATGTTAGAAGATGCCAATAGAGCCCTCATGACAATCCCTACTACCACCATAACTCAAACCAATGAACTGGTATACGCTACAGCCTCTGTAATCCTGGAGATGCTTGGCTACACGATCAAGAAGAACAACAGTATGTACCCACCCTGGAAAATGAGGTTGGAGGATAAGATCAAGGCGACTCGGAGAGAAGTTAGTCAGCTGGTGGAACTACAGAAGGGTGTAGAGATTAAGGATAAGACTCGGCTACTGAAAAAATACAAGGGCCTGACTCCATCTGAAGCCCTAGAGACTGCTAAACAAAGGCTCACAGCACTGGCTACCAGGCTAAGGAGATACACTAGAGAAGCAGAGGCCAAAAAAGTAAATGCCCTGTTCTCCAAAGAACCATCCAAGGTGTACTCCCAACTGCAGTGCAACAACACAATAACAGCAGAGCCACCAGCAGCAGAAACTGAACAGTACTGGAAGAACATATGGGAGAAAGAGAAGACTCATAACACCAGTGCAAAGTGGCTGCAGGACCTGAGAACAGAGCACAGCAATCTCCCAGAACAGAAACCAGTCACCATCACAGTAGAAGACATCCAGCAGCGGGTCAAGAACATGAAGAGCTGGACAGCACCTGGACCAGACATGATCCACACCTACTGGCTAAAGAAACTAACAGCAGTGCATGAACGCCTAGCAGCACAGATGAACCAGCTGCTAGCAGCAGGCTCCCACCCAAACTGGCTAACACAAGGAAGGACAGTGCTGATCATGAAAGACCCCTGCAAGGGGACAGAACCGTCCAACTACCGGCCAATAACCTGCCTCCCCACAACATGGAAAGTCCTATCAGGCATCATAGCTGCCAAGCTACAGGACCACATGGGCCAGTACATGAGCACAGCTCAGAAGGGCATTGGGAACAACACCAGAGGCTCAAAACACCAGTTGCTCATAGATAGAGCAGTCGCCAAGACTCAAGGTCTAGACAGACCAATCTGAGCACAGCCTGGATTGACTACAGGAAAGCCTATGACTCAATGCCGCACACGTGGATCTGTGAATGTCTGGCGCTATACAAAGTCAACAGGACACTAAGGACCTTCCTCAAGAACTCAATGGGACTATGGAAGACAACACTAGAAGTCAACTCAAGGCACTTGCACAAGTGGCCATCAAGTGCGGCATATACCAAGGTGATGCACTGTCCCCGCTGCTGTTCTGCATAGGCTTAACCCCCTCAGCCAGATAATCACAAGGACTGGATACGGGTACAGGTTCAGGAGTGGAACTACCATCAGCCACCTCCTCTACATGGATGACATCAAGCTGTATGCTAAGAATGAACGAGAGACATCGACTCGCTAATCCACCTGACGCGGATCTACAGTGAGGATATCGGGATGTCATTCGGACTGGAGAAGTGTGGCCGGATGGTAGTGAAGAGAGGGAAGGTAGTCAAGACTGATGGGGTGGAACTACCAGCGGGCCACATAGCAGACATACAGACCAGCTACAAGTACCTTGGCATCCCACAGTCACATGGAAACCACGATGAGGAGGCAAGGAAGACAGCAACATCCAAGTATCACCAAAGGATAAGACAGGTCCTGAAGAGCCAGCTCAGTGGGAAGAACAAGATCCACGCCATCAACGGATACGCCCTGCCGGTCATCAGATACCCTGCCGGTATAGTGAGCTGGCCAAAGGAGGACATGGAGGCTGCCGATGTGAAAACCCGGAAGCTCCTCACAATGCACGGAGGTTTCCACCCCAAGTCCAACACCCAGAGACTGTATACCAGCCGGAAAGAAGGCGGGCGGGGCTTGGTGAGCGTCAAGGCCACTGTCCTGGATGAAACCCGGAACATCCAGGAGTACATCAGTAAGATGGCCCCCAAAGATGAGCTGCTGAGAGAATGCCTGAGCAGCAGCAGACATGGGAGGAAGACCAAGCAGAAGAAGTGCCATGGCAAGACAAGACCCTCATGGGATGTACCATCGACAGATAGCTGAGGTGGCTGACATTGGGAAATCCTACCAGTGGCTGGAAAGGGCTGGACTAAAAGACAGCACTGAGGCACTGATCATAGCAGCACAGGAACAGGCACTGAGCACCAGATCCATTGAAGCAGGGGTCTACCACACTAGAGAGGACCCAAGGTGCAGACTGTGCAGAGAGGCCTCAGAGACAGTCCAACACATAGTGGCAGGATGTAAGATGCAGGCAGGAACAGCATACACTGAACGGCACAACCAAGTGGCTGGCATTGTGTACAGGAACATCTGCACAGCGTATGGGCTAGACCCTCCCAAGACCAGATGGGAGATTCCACAGAAGGTTGTGGAGAATAGCAGGGCTAAGATTCTGTGGGACTTCCAGATCCAGACGGACAGGCAGGTACTGGCCAATCAACCAGACATCGTGGTAATAGACAAGGACCAGAAGACAGCGGTGGTGATAGATATAGCAGTGCCAAGTGACAGCAACATCAGGAAAGCTAAGATACTGCGCAGAACCCTCAAACTCCCAGGCCTCTGGTAGAGGACCCGAGGTTGAGGAAGACACATACCACCCATAGGGGTGAGAGGGGAATTTTTTTTTTTTATGCATACATAGGGAAATCCATGCAGTTGGAAGTCAGAAAGACCTGATACACTTAATCAACAACTTCTTTGGCATACTAGATAATGAAGAGAACCTTATACATCTTACATGTTTTTAGATCCTCTAGTAATTTCCCACCCAGTAGGGGAGAAAATGCAGGCTTGATGATGATTTTAACCCCTGTGCCAAAAAGAAAAAAAGGGAGGGAGGAGGGGACAAAAACATGACAGATTAGGAAAAATAATTTTTTGAACTAAACATTTTAACCCTAGGTGAAAAACTGATGACCAACAAAACCAGAATATCTTGCAGAAGGATTTCACGCAGAAGCTTTATATCCCTCAAAGTTTCTGGTCAATTACAAGGGACACAGACAACATACATTCTAGGGACGTGGATATTCACAGACCATGTCTGCAGATCAGATGCGGATATAAATTTTGTATCTGCACAGGGTTCTAGTTATGGCTCTATTTGTTGCACATCTTCACTAGTGGGGAGTAATGGTCTCTATCGCACCAAGTGGCTCTTCAAGGGGTAGTACTCAGGTCGTGGCCAGATCCCGGCTCCTGCTTATGTACATAATAGCATGCACCTGTGTCACATTATACCTTACCTACTTGCATCTTTGCTGCTTCCAAACCTGGTTCAGGTCAATCTCTATCCCCAACAAGAACAATCTGAACAAGCTGCTCTCTGTACCTCAAAGTGTGTTAGTGGGGTTATCTGGACAAGATGTTCTCAGGGATTCTTTTCAAACATTCCCCTCCCACAATTACAGTAGTTTTGGATGCATCTCTCCTTGGACTGGCAGGTCAGCTACAGGATCATACTGTACAGGGCATGTGGACCACCCAGGAGTCCACCCTTCATATCAATGGCCTGGAAATCAGGGCTGTAAGGTACCTTAGCCAGCACTTTCTTCCCATGATAGAAGATCAACACCTTCACATACCAGACAACAGGGCCAGGATGTATTACATAAATTGAAAGCAGGTGGTGGGGAGAGGCCAGTTTAAGGGAGTATGGGGACACGGTTAGAGATTTGTTTATGAGCCCGAAACATTTGAAGTTTGAGGCTAGGTACTACCTTAACTAATCCAAATGGAAACCCTTCCCTTTCACCCCGCCCCCACCCCTTTTTATGCTTCCAAAATTAACAGCTGAGTTTAAGTTCAGTGATAATAAAAACCTTTTATTTTCCCCCATTGACATTCTCTACTCAATATCCCATTCCTTATCCCAAAAATTCCCTCCAAAATGTTCCTTATTCACTGTCCCCTCTACCAATCCATCTAACTTATTCACTTCCCCTCTCTCCTAGTTGTCTTATCCTTCCTTACCATCTCAAAATCCATTAACTCTGCTCTCTAGTCCTCTTTGTAGGGTCCTGATGATCTCCTGGGTAAAAGAAGGTACTGCTGGGTCTGAGCAGCTCAAAGCAGTAGCAGCAAGCATTTGCCAGCATCAACTGTTCTTTGAAGTGTGGGCATCAAGCAAAATATCAGGATAGAAAGATGGCATCATAGTGTCCCTATACCAGGGCAAAGGATCTCAAACTGAGTGTGGCAACTACAGACCAACCTCATTATCTGTCCAAGCAAAGGTCTTTGCTCATGTTCTGCTTGGTAGGATGCAACCGCTCCTTAACAGTCATCCAGCACAATCAGATTTCACTGCAAGGCAGTCAACAATGGATTTTGCCTTACTCTTCAGCTTCTGGCTGATCAGCACCTAGAATTTAACTGCCCACTTCATCTGGCATATGTAGACAAAGTGATTTTTGATCCAGTGGACAAGTCTGCACTTTGGCTGGCACAGAAAATAGTGTGTTCTCCAAATGTTTCAGTAAACCTGGTGTGTGATCTTCATATTGGTAGCGGTGCAAAAGAGCATGTTTGTTCATGGTTTTTGTTACCTTTCTGCACAACCTCAGGAGCGAGGCAGAGATTCAAATACTGCCCCAGCACAATTCTGTCAGCCAGATATTGGACTTGCTGCACCACACATCAGAACCAAGGTTCGTCAAGAAGTGTTTATTAACAAAAGCTACGCCGATGACACCACCTTGCTTGTGGAGAAGTCAGAAATACAGCCTATCCTCCATGGTTTCCAAGATGCTTCCCGCACTAAAGGGTTGACTATCATGGCAGAAGACCAAGGTCCAGAACCTGAACCCTCAGTGAGGTGGGACTGAGTACTGTGGAGAGTGTTGATGAATTCATCTACTTAGGCTGCAAGCTGAATTGAAAACAGTTGCAACAAGCCAGATATTCTCTGGTCTTGATTCACTTATGAATGCAAAAACACTTTCGTGCTGAGACACAATTCAGGATCTATCATTGCTCTACGGGTCAGGAACCTGTACCCTCACACAGGCAGACTCAACGTGGCTAGAGGTATTCCATATGTGCGGTCAGTGCCTGATCCCGAATATAAAGTGGTTTGCCTTGGTGCAAAATGTCACAACTCAATGATCAGGCCCCCATTCAGTCAATCATTTCCAAAAGCGGTGTTGCATGCTCTTTTGGCCACGTCATAGGATGGACAAAAATAGCTTAGCACTCCACACACACAAACCTTCCATCGACATATGAAGGGATGCATGCTTGACCCTGCCTAGTATTACCTCAGAGACTCATGGATTCGTAGGATTGAGCCACATCTGGGAACTTCACTAAACAATGCTTGGTGCAATGCCATCAGCTGTGGTCACTCTGGTTAGCACAATGGTCCTTAGTAGACTATGCATGTGTCTGTGTGTGTACAAGGTTAGTCAATCTGGGGAGGGTGCAATGGTACTATCCCCCTTCAAATCAGAAGCATACACAATTGATCTGCTTTATTCTTTGCTCCCGACATCAATGATCTGAGTTGGTATCTAGGCTCTTCACTCCTTTGGCAAGAAGGATCAGTGGTACGCATGAGAAGAACCGAAGTCTACAGATTCTTCCACACAGAAAGAAAATGCCTTCTGATGGAGCAACTCCCAAAGCTGTTGGACACTGCTCAAATGGATACAATCATATACCACTTCAGACAAACATTACCGGGGACTCTGCAGCTTGGTGGCCCTAAACTATGACCCTATTGGCCCTTTCGTTACAGCATCTTATTTTTACCAAGACTTGAGAGGAGCATTAGTTTTCTAGGTGATTACAAGGTACCTTACAAGGTACCCATATAGCAGGGAGCTTCTGTCCTTTTATTGTCATAGAGTTAGTGACATCACTAACAAGAGAATGAAAACCTCCACTCAAGAATTGTCCATTAGAGAAATGCCTATTTTTATTTGCAAGTATTAATATACACAGGCATTCTGTTAATTGATTTTGGGTCTTAAAATTTGAATCAAAGTAAACCTTTATTTCCCCACGTTTAAAATTTTGTTTTCTAGGCTTCTAAAATCAGAGCTGCTGCAATACATTATTTCTTCAGTCAGTCACTTAATGTTAAAAAAAAAAAAAAAAAAAAAATAACCCACACACTTCAGAAGTCCATAACACATTCTCCCTCATCCATGTTTTTTACACACATGTATACTCTCTCAAATATTAAAATCTTATGATAACTGCAATTTCTCCCTCCCCCCACTAATGCCTATCATCTCGTTTCCCTGAATCCATTCCAAATATTCTTTTATCCGTATGTCCTTTATCTTTATGCAGAAGCACTAACATGTAGTCATTCTAAAGAACGTCATGGACATTTTAAGTATTCCATTATGAAGTCTTTTTGGTTTGTTAATATAGACAGGCCTTTATCTGCATATCTTTTGCAGCTCTATACTGAGGTAACTCTTGTTTTTCTAAATAGCTCTTTGGACTGAAAAAAATATTGTGGTAGTGGCCAATAATTGTGTCTCATCTGATATGGAGTTAATTATGATAGAAGGGAGTATGACCAATCCTTCATTTTCATTATAAACAGCACATTGTGACCCTAAACAGAATTGATGCCCCACTATGCTAGAGACTTTATCAACATATTGTAGGAGATGGTTCATTGTACAAAACTGTCTACTGAAGCTGCATGTTAACAATTCACTTTGACTTACAAAAACCTGATCCTATTCCTTTTAATTGGTATAATTATAATTTAGGTATTATATTGCTGTTCTATATTAACAGCAATACAGTATCATTACACTTTACAGTAGTTACTGTTGAGGAATCTAAACAATTACCACAAATAATCAGCTTTTCCTTAGGCTGAAATCAGTATTAAGTGACCTCTCTTTTTAATGGCAGATACTATAATTTTAAATTAGAAATTTTATAGTAACCTTTATTAAATAATTTGACAAGAATTTCCATTAGTCATGTCTCACCAACAACCATGTGTGCCTACTCATGTTCATTAGTATTAAGAATTTGTCCAAAATATTATTCAATTATCTGGGCTGTTTACTTGCTATCGAAAAGAATTTGCTTCATTATTTGTATCTTCTCTCCTTTTGCTTGTAATCTCAGTCTTTTACAAGACTAAACATATTTGACAAGACAGTTGGTCTAACATCTGGAGAGAACACCCAACAGCTTTTAAGTATGAGGTTTCATAAACCAACTTCAACTGATATTTCTGGGCTTCTTCTCTTCAGCTTAGTGCTTGTTGATGCAGAAAGTCTAATACATCCCACAGAGTGCTCTAAGAGGGCTTAGAATCAGACCACCTACATGTTGCTAGATTTCTGTGGTTAGTCTTGAAAGGGAGAATCACCTAGTTATAGGGAATTAAAATGGTCTCCCCTTCCACAAAAAGTGAATCACCTATTTAACAGGCTAGCTCAAGTTAGCTATACGTTCCAATTCCAGCAAGATTGGAATTTAACAGAAAATATTTGTTTCAGTTGTGTTCTACTTCCTATAATTATCAATGTATTACTGTGATACAAGTTAAACCAGAACACAACCATTCACAAGGCTGCCTGAATTAAGTTTTATTCACCAGTAATACAACAAGATACTTTTAAAAACCTTCCAGAGCCTACATAAAAAGTATTTCCAGCTACTAACCAGCTTGTTCCCCAAAAATAATTCTAAAAAACATACCTCTGGAAACAAGACCTTCATCTCAGTTTGACTTATAAAGATTATAATGCTGTCTAGTACTGTATAAAAAAAAGCTAAATAGTTTATGAGAAAAGAGACTCAATTCAATGATATTAAGATTTACGTGACCACTAATAGCAAAGTTATTACTAATTCATGTTGGAAAAATTACATGGACAAACATTAATTCAGACAGTTTTGGATGTTTTGCTTCTACTTCTAAGCTTTAAGTGGTTAGATGTCTCACTGTTCACATTATTCTTCTTTTCCCACCTCCCCTTCAAACCTGCATCTGGATATGCCAGGAAATCAGGATACAGTGGATACAGTTTAATTAGGCTGCAACTTTATTCCTAAATGTCAGGGAGTATCCAGCAGATAAAAGCGTATAGTGCAGGTAATTCCCTAATCATTTACCTACTCTTCCATTACTCATCCTGATCCCAGCCAACCAGCTGCTGGGACCTCCCAGTTATGTGGTCCAGGTAAAAGAGGGCTTTTCCTGTGCCGGTGTGGACCTAAATAGTCCTCCATCTCTTCGTGTCATCAGGGTAGGAATCGGTCAGCATCCCCAGTCTGAAGCTGCTGTAGCAAGTCACTCGCTGGCTATTTAACCCTTAAAAGGGACATGCACCTTTTTCCTACAAGCCAGAAATGACCCCCCACTGCTTAATGTGTGGTGAGGTAATTTCCTAGGTTTTTGTTTCTAACTATCCCAGTAACAATACATAGTCTGGTTTATTCTCACTTAAAAAATGGTACCAACAAGGCAGCTGTGCAATATTACAATTAGTGCTAGCGTTGTTGCCATTCCCACACCATATAAATAATTCTTAAAAATAGGTTGCCTTCATGGGATTTAATCATACTGGACATTATTTCGGCAGTGACAGCAAGACAGAACCTGACTATGGTATTTTGTGATTAACTTAAAGTGAAAATTAAGGCAATAGAACACTGACCATCACATTCTGCGCACACTTCTGGAAGGGAGAATACTCACTATATAGAAAGCTTAGCTATGCATAAACATACAGTACAGACTTCCTTCCCTTCAAATCTTTGATAAGTTAAGCAACTGACTCTCCCGGCATACACAAGATACTATTTTCCAACCCTCCTAACTCTAACAAATCAAAGACCAATGTCATCTGGGTATTCAAAGGCATCTCTCATTGAGGACTATTTCTTCCGTTGACAGAATTGTTCTTTTTTTTAAACAACTTATTTGTGAAGACAACGTATGTTATGTTTTTGGACACAAACTAGACTTGGAAAATATTGGCTTAGCACGTTAGCATTTCAGTCATGAGTATTTCACAACTTCAGCCACAGTCTAGGTATGCACCAGATGTTTGACTACTATCCTCACCCTCAGGGGTAGCTGAATTTCAGTGTTCAACTGTTGATAAAAACAAACAGCAGTTGAATGAATAAAAAAATATGAAGTCAGACTTCAGTTCATTTTTAACTTACAATCAACATTTCACACCAACTCTCTCACACCAACTATCATTAGGTTACCCAGTTAAATTTTATAATTTATTGTTATTCTTTATGCACTGAAATGTTTCAATTTAGTGCTCTGTTTCTAATGAGAAATTGCAACATTTCAAGGTTTACAATGGGTGCTTTTCAGAAATAAAATTTGTTATAACAGCAGATGGGGCCATTATGCAGCTCAAGACATAAGAAACAATGCCTTCAAAATTAAGGGTACTTCCAGTCTGAGTTTCATCTTTGTGGCATTGACCCATCTTTAATTATAATTAAGGGTGACTTACTATTTTAAAATTCCAACCACTTAAAATCAGAATACAGTTACTTGAGACATTTGCTTTAGTTAGCAATATAACATTTTATATGCTGAAGAGCTGGTGCTGATCAAGCAAGTGAAAGATTACAGCTTTTTCAGACTGTCAATTCGTAATCCACATCTTTAAAAGTATTTCCATGTAAAGCACACTTTGTGAAGTCTCATACCATTTTCTTTAATTTAGCCTACAAGTCCTGCTATTAACTTGCTGATTCTCAGCTAACGGATACTATGCTTTTTGCATTTGTAGAATTTTCATTTGATTCAAGTTCTACAATTAAAATACCCATAAAGTCAGTCAGTAACCTGTACGAGACTGAATTAGTTATCTATATTAAGTTTAAAGGCCACAGACAGCATCTAAAATAGAAACCTATTTCTCATCCTCCTTCTTAGCAGTCCATTTCTTTTTCAAACAATCCAGAGTGAAGTTAATTTTTTCTCAAAATATCACCATTTTCAACATTTAATAGTAGTTAGTGTTAAGTAAAACTGTATAGAGCAAAATAGAGATATTCTTACACATTCATTTCAGAAACAGAGGAAAGCACCTGAATACTACTTGATGCATCTGAAATGGTCCAAGTCAAAAACTACTGGCCAATGTCTCAAAAACATCAATTTCTTTGCATGCTTTAGCACAAAATTGTTTGGTATACTACCTCTAAAAATGTAACATATGTGGAGGGGGGGGAGAGTATGATGATTGGTAAATTGCTCACTCTTGGCTTAATTCTCTTCCCATGGAAGTCAACATAATTCAAGATGACGAGCAAAGGAAAAAAGTTAAACAATGCTCAGTATTTTTATGTCCACCTTCAATCTGAAATATTTGTAAAAGCAAATGTCGTCAAGTAAATATATTTAGGCTCATGTACACAGGTTTTCAATATTTTAAAATAATGCCTAGTAACTATTAGGTTCTATGACATTTTTTCTGGTCAAAAAGCCTCTCCCTACTTCACTTTGGACACATTTGTTCATCAGATAGCACAGCATACCTCCAATTCAACTAAAATACTTACTCAGGGAAACAAGAATACCTGAAAAAAAAACAACTAACAAGTATTTTGCATTTCTAAAGTACCTGTGAAGGTTCTTTAAAAACATACCTATTAGATTGTTTAACTTGTGAGGAGACTTCCATAGTCCTTAGGAAACCTTTTAAGTTTGAATAGAGCTTTATATTTCTAATCAGAGCAACCTCTACTTAAGATTTAAAACTCCTGATGTTTAAGTAAAACTACAACATGAGTATCAAACAAGTTCCCAAATGACAGTTTTTTAAGGAAGTTCTGCAGCTTGAGGCTGGGTGTCATATCACATGTTTAGAAATACAAGACAACCTCCTGAAAGGAAAGAATCAGGCTCTCTTTCTCTATCACAAAAGCCTGTTTCATTTTTCATTTCAGATCAAGTCAGCTCCTCTATGAGTTGCCGACATCACAACTCCAATATGCTTATAAAATGATCATTTTCCTTCACACACAGTGACATACCCTCTCCAGTGAACCCAGAACTTTTGTATTTTGATTTCAACCATCACCACCTGCAAGGCTTGGTTTAACTGCACACAGTTGTCTGTTTTTGCATTTCCTCTTATCTCAGTCTCACTTTCTACTTTGCTCTTACATGATCTCCTTTTTTGCAGTAGTTCCATTTCATGTATACCCAGCATCCTTATTTACTCTGTCCAATCCACTCTGGTTAAGATATCCAAACACACATTCCCTCCAGAGGCACTTGGGCTTTGGCTTAATCTATGTATCTCGTATAATAGAGTCCTCTGTCAGAGAAGAGCTCTTCTTTTTATGTATTGATGTACCAGATACAATTATAGCCATCTACAATAAGAAATGTTTCCCCAAACCCTTGAAAAAAACATTAGGTTCTTAATAAGTGGCAATATAGTACTCAACCCATCTTAGACTAGGCGGAGATGGAAAATCATAGCCTCTATAAAAATATTCTTTATAAAACCATGACACTCTCTACTTAACATTACACCAGTAAAGAAAAAATGATGTAATAAACTTAATGACATGAACATTTACAGTCACATTATTCTGCCTGTTCTACATTATCCTTCATTTCAATTTCATCATGACTTTAGCAATCTACGTTCCCAATAATGCCAGGAATTTGAATTGTATGGTGTTATTGTATGTGCGTTAGTCTCCATGTTTTTTGCTTAGAGTAATTTGCATGTACAAAAGAAAAAATTCAAGAACTATCAGGAAGTCTGGCTCAAGCGCTATATTCCATTTGAAAATATCAGCATTACAATTTTTCAGATGGAGCAAGCCACTTTCTTATTTCAATACAGCGATTATTAAACAGGTTGGAATTGCAATGTGAGGAAATAAAGAGGCAAGAGTATAACCTGAGCGACATTTTCAAATCTGAAATATTCAGCATTCAACATCTGCAGAACACTGACTTGTATCCTTGGTCTTTTAAGACCTTGAAACAGCCCTTATCCTTCAGATTATGCAGTGACACATAGGCCATTGATTACTGACAGACTCTTTTAGCATTCCAAGTGATCTGGGCTAGCGTATCCAAATACAAAAAACCATGATTAATCACATCTGATTGGACTGTCTACCACTGTACTACATATCTGCATAGTTTAGTTCAATGTTATTATTCATACTCAGACTTTAAGGCCAGAAAGGACCACTGTGACCTCCTGCACATAGCAGGCACAGAACTTCACCCACCCACTTGTGTAATAGACCTCTAATCTCTGAGTTACTGAAGTTCTCAAATCATGGCAGTTGCTGATGTTCAAGCCTAAACTTGCTGATGGCCAGTTTATATCCATTTGTTCTTGTGTCCTCTCTGTCGCTGGTATTTATCCCTCTCATGCATTTATGGAGAGCAATCATTTCTCCCATCAGCCTTCTTTTGGTTAGGCTCAACAAACCAAGCTTGAATCTGATCTCCTATAGTAGATTTTCCATTTCTTGGATCATCCTAGTTGCCCTTCTCAGCACCTGTTCCAGTTTGAATTGATCTTTAATAAACATGAGACCAGATTTGCACACAATACCCTACACAAGGTCTTACCAGTGCCTTCTATAATGGTACTAGCACTTCCCTGTCTTAACTGAATACCTCACCTGATGCATCCTAGGACTTTATTAGCCTTTTGCACAGCCACACCACACTGTTGATCACAGGATGATATGAGCAGCCAAACAGATGTACATCTTTCTCCTACTCTGCCACTCCCACTAATAAATCCCCAGCTTATGGCAAAAATTGTTGTTGTTAGTCCCTAAATGCATGACCTTGCACTTTTCACTATTACCTTTCATCCCATTTCCATTACTCCAGTTTAGAAGATCATCCAGACCTGCTTGTATGATATTCCAGTCATCCCCCATATGGGCAGTACTTCCCAACTTTGTCGTCATCTGCAAATGTTATTAAATTCTATTATCTTGATGTAGGGATTGTCTTCACCACTGGGGAGATCAATGCTGCTGCAATTGATGCAACAGGCAATTGATGCAGATCTAGTGAAGAACCACTAAATTGATGGCAGCGCTCTCTCCCGTTGACCTCGGCACTCCATATTCACATAACTGGAGTAGCGTAACTTAGGTCAACTTACCCCAGTAGTGAAGACAAGCCCTGAAAGAAGTACAGGCTCAAGAAATGTTATTCACCTGATGACAATCCCATAATTAGTCAAGTGCTGCATGACAATTCCTGAATATGACATTCTAGGACCAACCAGACTATACATTTTATAGGCTTGTTAGCCTGACATTGATCCCACATAAAGATAATGGAAAGGCTGATATAGGACTCAATAAAGAACTAAAGGCAGAAAATGTAATTAATGCAAATCATTGTGGGTTTATGGAAAAAACAGAACCTGTCAAAACTGACTTGATTTTTTTTTGATAAGATTACAAATTTGGTTGATAAAGGTATAAGTGTTGGTGTAATAGACATCTGTAAGGCATTTTACTTGGTACCACACAACATTTTGATTTAAAAAACTAGAATGATGGAAAATTAACATGGCACACACATTAAAATCAGTGATACTTAATTAGATCTACCTGCAGGTGTCACTTTGAGAATTTTATGACAAGAGGTGGGCCATTTGCACAGAGGGCTGACAAAATAAAAAAAATTCAGCTGCCAATAAATAAAGACTTTGATTGCAATGTAAGTGTTAATCTTTTAATAAAGTTTATAAATCAACATTACCACCTGTGTTTGTGGCAATTTCTAACGGAAGAAGAGACATGGACGATCTCTGGCAAGCTTTATGAAGAGTGATTTGTAAGAGGCCAGGGCAAGGTGCACGCACTGGTGAAGATGCTCATCTGTCAGGCGATCACAGTGTTTTTTTAAAATCACATTTATGGTAGAAAACCCAGATTTATGGAGGTACATTGATCCAAATATCGTTAAGATAGATGACTAGATCCTGGCTATTCTGAAACTGGCCAGCATATTGAATCCAGAGATCACAAAGTGCCACTACTCTGAATTTTACCTTCAAAATAGGTGAGCGCTGGGGCCTTACAATTTCTAACTGGAAGGCACCTTCATCGCTGAATCAAGAATATTATTTGCTTCAGAAGGGCAATGTCCATCAGCAGAGACAACAAAATGGATCACGAACAAATAAAAACAAATCCTTTGGACTTCTAAAATTCTGAAATCTCATTTTAAAATTTTTGCTCAGATGGTTTAGGAATTCTTGCATCGTTTTCATTAATGTTTCATCTATAGCTACTACACACAATGTGAGAAAGTGGAACATCTTTCCTGTTGTCTCTCTGAAAGATTCCTCTGAAAGGCACATACTTTTTCAAACAGATCCCTGACACCGCTTGCATGGCCTTGGAACTGCAAGTTGAGAAAATTAAAATGACCAGCAAATATGGCACAAAAAGGCTACTTGTGATAGAGGACATCCTGGAATTTACGAATGAACTTGCAAGTCCTGTTCATCTTGTGGTTTGAAAGAAATTCTATTATTTCTTTCTGAAGTACACAAACCTCTCTAACACACTCCCCCTACTTAACCAGAGAACGTTGTCATACTGCTACAGGTCTCTGTATTTGGCCAAAATATCTTGTAAAAAAGCTTTAAAAGGACGATGATGCAAGCTAGAATTAAGTGTATGTAGTTCACATATACTCAATCTAATCTAATCACAAAAACATTGTTTTTTTTCATGTCCCCAGACAATTTATCACACAGAACAGTCTGGTGAATGATGCAGAGAAGTATATTTAATGAAGTGTGTATTGCTGCCAAACGTGAAGCAAAGCCCTTCTCTTTCCTTGTCAAGGAAGGACCTTGGTCTGTAACAAACAAGTTAATGTTCTGCAGGTCTAAACCATTTCCCGCCCCCTACAAAAAAACTATCTTTTCGCAAATGATCTCTCCTGTGGTGTAGGTTTCTAATGGCATTATGCACAAAGTTTTTTTTTGAAATCATAAAATCTAACAAATAGCGCTGGCTGGGCAGTGTCACTTAAATCGCTTGATTCGTCCACTGCAAGAGACCTGTATTTGGCATGTCTCACTAATATCTTAGGACTGACTCAGCAAAACTAAGTGCAGCGGACATGGATTGGGGTGCCTGATCTTGCTGTTCTACTAGGTCAGAAGCCTGGGAATATTGGAAGGATGATTGGTCCTCAGGATGACATGTGTAGGAGTTTGGGAACCAGAATGGTTGGGGCTAGAAGAGGGAAATCGGGATGACTCATGCTCTTTCCTGCCAGATTTTGCATAGAATGCATGGCAAGTGCAGCAGTGGAGGAAAGGCAAAGGAAAGAGCAGCAGTGGAGGAAAGGCCAAGGAAGAAGCAGAGTTTTGCCCTGGGAGTGGCAACCTATGGTTCCTCTGGAGCAACTTGTGGTGCATTTCCTGTTTCCTTGAGGCAAGAACAGATCCCTTGTTGGGGTTCCCCAGAGAACAAAAATAATGCACAGTACCAAATAGTGGAGCTCTCATTCATGGTCGACTGCAAAATGTCTGCTGTGAGAATCCGCAAGCACATTTTGCTTCTCTGAAAGATTGGCTGTTGGTAGAGTAATTTGACTGCTGATGCACCAGTTTCAGAAGGTGGACTGCTTCTGCACACAAGGAGGCAGATCTCACTCCTCCCTGCTTGTAGATGTCATAACACTGTCTGACATTATAAAGACATGGTGAGCCTGGATGAATAGAAGAAAGGATTCACATGCTTTCCAGACTGCTTGCAACTCCAAGACATTGATGTGCATTCTGGACTCTCAAGAGGTCCAGGTACCTTGTGCTGTGTGGTTGTTCATGTGAGCTCTCCGAACTAACAGGGATGCATCTATAATAATGCTCCTGTCCAGAGTGGAAGGGAGAAAAGAGGTTACGCACCTTGTGTAGTAACTGAGGTTCTTCAAGATGGCTGTTGCTGTTCCTGTGGGTGCTCCTCTTTAGGTGCCTGTGCGATTTCAGGCACAGGAGCAGACACCTAAAGTGGAGCACCCACAGGAACACTCCTCGAAGAAGGGACTTCCATGCATATCTGATGAGGATTTGTCTATCACAGCAGAGAAAATACTCATTGACTGGAAATGTCACCAGGAGGTTCATGGAATTGCAATTTTGATAATATACTGACTGCAGCGGCGTTTGAAAGCAACAAAGATGGAGTCTTCTGAACGTGATGACATAGATGCATGAGGCCATATGACCTAGGAAAGAGAGACATGACTTGACCGGTAGTTGACCATTATTTGTGACATGGGCGATGATAGCTTAAGGCCTGGAACCTGTCCTTGGGCAGATATGCTCTTGCAGTGATAGAATTTGAGGCTGTCCTGATCAAGTGCAGAAGGGGGAAGAGAGTCCCCATTTTGGGTCCAATTGAGGACTCATGGTTTTTTCCATGAGGTATCTGTGGAGACAAAGTTCCCGCCCTTCTCAGGTGTGGCTGGACAATGATTGGCAAAATACGGCACCTCGCCATGATGTGGACTTCCCCAAGGTAGAACAGGCAGCGCTGGTGTTCATCACTGACCAAGAAGAATCGCAGGCAGGAAGCACAGTTTGACGCCTGAGCATAGTCTGGCACTAATCTAACACTAATAGAGCTATAAAACACTAACTGTAAAAACTCTCAAAACTGTCGTAACTATTTACGAACTATGTTATTCCTATTTTGTAGAATGAAGCCAAATCCATGGACACTGAAGGTTCTGACCCAGACTACGTGGTGGTGAGAAGGAACTGGAGAGGCAGACAGTGTGACCTGCCCTTTATTCCCTCAGAGGCATGAAGTGAGCAGAGCACATGCACATGCATAGACCAATGGATGCTACTTTCAAATTCTCCAGCTCTGAATGCATGCTGTGTATGCAATACAATGAGGACCACCATTTGAAGGAGAAAGCAGTGATTCTTCATTAGGACCTTTAAATTTAAGACAACGGTGTTTTTAGTTAAAGTTCTTCTACACCTTCGGTCCAAATCTCCTCTGCTGCAAAGAAAATTTCCATCTCAATATCTTAGAGATCTTTGAATATGTCAGTGAACTAATGGATAAAGGATAAATGATAGTTCATTTCAGTTTCCAAAAATTCTCTGACAAGATCCTTCATAAGTTACCACAGAAAGTCCACGTGGTCATAGGGTGAGAAAGTAAATTTTGTCATGGTTCAGTAACCAACTAGGAAACAAAGTCAAAAGTAGAATTAAATGGCTGATTTTTTTCATGGCAAAAGGTTAACAATAGAGAGCACCAAGATTATATACCAGGGATCAGCAACCTTTCAGATGTGGTGTGCCGAGTCTTCGTTTATTCAACTTAATGTAAGGTTTTGCGTGCCAATAATAAATGTTAACCTTTTTAAAGGTCTCTTTCTATAAGTCTATAATATATTACATACAACAATAGTTTAGTTTAAGTAAATAAGGTTTCAGAATGTTTAAGAAGCTTCATTTAAAATTAAATTAAAATGCAGAGCCCCCTGGACTGGTGGCCAGGACCCGGGAAGTGTGAGTGCCACTGAAAATCAGCTCACATGCCGCTTTCGGCACCCGTGCCATAGGTTGCCTACCCCTGTTATATACCAAGGCCAAGAGTTTAAAATATTTGTTAATAGTTTGGAGTAGGGAGAGAGGTGAGTAACGAGGAAAAAAACACAGTTCACATGGAGTTCTATAGATTAGTGAGAACCACAGAGGACTGGGCAATTTCACATGGACCTAAACAAACTAGGTTATTTGGCAGCATTACGGCAGCTGAATGCAATGTCAATAAATCAAAGAAAGGCATACTGTATAGGAAAAAAAAAAAAAATCAAGAATACTCTTACAACTCCCAAGGGTCTAAACAGACTTAACCTGCTCAAGAAAGGGGCAGGGATGTCCTTGTTGGCCACTCAGTGAAGACCTCTACTAAAGGTAGATATATGGTTAAAAAAAGCAAATGATATCAGGATGCCTAAGGAATAGGATGGTGACTAATAAGATTTTATATAAGAGCACTGTATACATCACTTGTGTGGCCTCACTGAAACAGTGGGTGCAGTACTGACCACCACATTTCAAAGAAAGGTCTATTACAGAATGCAAAGGGGTTCAGAGAACAGTGATGCGAACGGTCAAGAGCATGGAAAAATATTACGATTGTTTACCATAGAAATAAAAGGAATAGAGCAGACATGATAAAATAAATTAAGTAATGCATGGAATAGAGAAGGTAGATTGGGAACTTCTGTCCTTCCTGTCTTATTACACAAGTAGACATTTAGTGACACTAATCAGACAGCAAATTCAAAATTGAGTTAAGGAAATAACTTTTAACACAACCTGTGATTAGATTGTGAAACTGATTGCCTCAAGAAGTTGAGGTCAAGAATGTTCAATTTTAACAAGGGACTGGACATTTATATCAATAAGAGTATCAGTTTTCATAATTAATACATTTTGCAAGACACTAAGCCTGGATGCTTAAAGCAATCTCAATGAGATATCAGGGTGAGACCGAAGGGGGGAAGGGGCAAGAGGAGAGGGAGAACAAAGAAGTTTTCATTAGGCTTACAATGTTATCGGTCTTACAACTAACAGCGGAGTCTATAACTCCATAATTACGGACCTCATTATTTAGCTAAGGTGAAGGAAATGCTTTTTTTTTTGGGCAGAAATTTTCCTCAGGCAATTCTTGAACAAAAACTATAGAATGTGTGACCCAAGTGTCAAAGTATTCAGTGTGACAATTGAGTCTTCTCCTGGTGTCCTATCATTCCAGTTGTGCTCATACAAAACCAACATGAACAACATCTTGTCCTAAATCTCCATCACCCTTTTCTCCCCAGTTCTCTTTAATAAGTCTTGTTGCTTTTTAACCCAAATTTATCTCAGTGATTCTGTGTGAAAGAAAAAAACAAAGATCTAACAGATTCCTCATCCCTTATTTAAGGTACAAGACAGTCACACTGATCTTTTTCTCCCCTTAACACAACTAGAGTTTTATTTCAGGCTGTCTCAAGCCCAACTGCATCTTCTCTCTCTCTCTCTCTCTCTCTCTAACCTCGTTGTAGTAAAATGAGCAGTTAATATTCGAACTGTAGCATCTTGTGTATCAGTTTTCTTGCTTTATATGGCTAGTAAGTTAAGAGGAAGGAATTACAGAAAAAATTTCAGCCAATAGACTGAATTTGTGAACTATTTTACAAACCTGTATTACAATGAAGCTTGATATGGTAAACCTTTAAAATGAACTTGATTAAATACTATGGGTACTGAACTCGTGAACTGAAGCCCAGATCAGAGCACTCCTAAAATGAAACTCTAGGTACAGTGAAGTCAGTGGTTTTTCTGTCATTGACTTCAATGGGACCAGGATTTCACTCCTAGACTTTGACGTTCAAAATCCACATCCAGCCTCAATTTTGAGGCTCATAAAACCTCTACATTTTATGGGGCGGTTGGGTATAGTGCATTACATGAAGTGAAATACTAATATTTCCCATTGAGGATGCTTTCAGTAATGAATGTTAAAATTAGTTGTATGTATGTTGCCTAATACAGAACAAACTTTTCTAGTAAGTGAAGTCATCCAAGTCTGACAGACAGCAGAGTTGACTAGTTCAATTATGACAAAGGTACTCAGTGGCCTATGCCTGCCGCCCCATCACAGAAGACATCACTGTAAGGAACCTCCATTACTGAAAGACCATACACTAGGTTAACAGGATGGCGACTCCTGTGGTTTTTCCATGTCAGGGGGCATTATTAATTCATCTGCATAAGGAAGCTTACGCAGACAAACCATTAATACTTCTAACAATGCAGTCTTTCCTCATCTTTTCAGGTGCACTAGAATGTTCTGGAGCATAAAATAACCAACTACCATTTATGAGCTATTTTGCTTTAGAGCAGCTACAGCAGTTTTGTTTAATATTTTCCAATTTCAGCAAATCACAGTATTTCCATATAAAAATTAATATATTATACACTGAGAAAACAAATAGCTAATTAAAATTAAACCTTTTTAATGCTTCAGTAAAATAGTTGTTTCTTTCACTTAAGTTTAAATCAACAACTTCATGTTGCAGAAATCCAACATTAGTCCATTCCCATTACAAGGAGCTGTACATCTAACAATGAAGTAATATTGTAAGCAACATAATATTAGTTAGCACATACTTATTCTGTTTTGAAATGTTAAAATTACTCATTCACCTACCTGAATGACTTCTTTCTGAGATACAGAGAGTGCCCTTTCCTCATATGAAGGTGGTGGTTTGTGTGTGGGTGGAAGATCAATCCTGCATAAAGAGATTATACAGATTACTTTTTGTTTGGTCTTCATAAATATGCCAAGTCAAAGTCAACCTTCTCCACAGTTAATACCTTCACAGAAACATTAACCAATTCAAAAAAGCCCTGGATACATAATCTACAGCTTTTGTTTCTTCTCACCACTAATAGATCTACAATGAAACTGAGTTTTGTAATCAACCTATTGGCAACCACCAATTACATGCCCCTTCATAGTCTTTAACTCCTGTTATTCTTCATATGGTATGCATTATTTGAAATCAGACTTGTATAAGAGATGTTTACTTTGGATAACTGTCTGCAGTACAGAAAAAAGGACAACTTATTGAAACAATGGGAATTATTTTATTTCTCTGTTCAGTTTAAAATTATGGGAAAGACTTCAGTGTACTAAGAATCTTAACTATGAATACTCAAATGTTAGAGATATTATTTCTAGCTGAGGCCTGACCAGACAAGAACAATTAAACACACACAGGGAGACCTCATTCTTTGGAAGACAGGATTAGGCAGGTAACAATCATTGGACTGAAAACAGGACATATGCACTAAATAAGTATATAGGTCAGTAAACTAAAAAGAATGTCTTAATGAACTAACCTGAGAGGGAGAACACACAGGGAACTATTTGTTATGAGCTACATAAGGGACAAATAAGCTAGGAATGTAGAGATGAGATAAAGAGGAAGTCGAACCATGGATGGAGCATGGATAGTATGTGGGACACGGGCATTGGTTCCCGCAAAGTAACCAAGCCAATCCACAAATATGTGATGTAATGTGTAGTAAATGCAAAGAGATGTGTAATATATAAAGTGAGAGGGCTTCTGTGCAACTTTGGAGCTCTGATGTACCCTGCATCCAGCCCCCTGTGTTTGAGTCTGATCAATTCAGCACAGCACTATTGTACGCCAAATAAAAATACCTAAGTGATGAAGTGGAACTGAGTTCTTGGGAAGCTGACAGAAAAAGGTCTCAGAGAGAATCCCAACATTATCAACCTTAATGAATTTTGTTAGATTTGAGTAAATCTTAAGGTAATTGCTTACTTTGAAAGTTATCTTTTCTCTTCTGAGAATAATTACTGAAGGTTCACAAATAGGTAAAGTACTTCTAAACAGAGAAGGAGAGAACCAAAAAAGTAAACGTGTTCTCTCCTTATAACATCTCCAAGTACCAGCATGGAAGGGGAAGTTGGAAGCTGGAGCTCAAAATATATACCAAGGAAGAAGTGTGTGTGTAGGTGCCAGGCAACTGGAGGGGCTGTTACATCTTTACTATCCCAGAACAGCCAAAGTAAACTAGAATGATTTTGTTTAATAATGCATTGCAGATCTCAAAAAATAAGACTGAACTGCATTTGTCTATATTACTTTTCATTTAACATGTAGTTTAATGATTCTTTTAGTATATGAAGTCCTCAGTTAAGTCCCATCTGACTAGTACTTCATGGATTCATTTTTGTTCACTTAATATTCATGATGATCCCACGAACTTCAACAGCAGTTAAACATCTGAGCCTAGAGAGTTTTGTTTTCTATGTTACTGTAGTGTGTAGTTCAACTATGAATAAGTGCAGCAGCAACCACCTACGAATGAAGATATGATTTATTGCAAATTTTCTACTCTATCCAGATAAACCTTTTGAAGGGACCTTGATTTTCACCAGATGAATCCTTGGCACGTCAAACTGAGCACCAAGTAACTGAGGCACTTTTGAACATTTTGTTCTTTGTGCCCGGATTGGTTAAGTATTTTAGTTTTTGATTAAGTATTTCATATATAATGTTCCTGAAAAAAAACCACCACCCATTTTTAGTTTGTGTATAATCAATTAATTTCATTTGAGGTATCCAGATAATTCCTTTAAATTCACTGGGACCCAACCTTATTACATAAGACCTTAGCACAACGTTGTGGGGGCCAAACAGATTATACATATTTTTATAAGATTTAAAGTCACCTGTATTGATTTATATTTTAAGTTTAGTTTGTTTTGTATCTACTTAGATAAAAACAACCTCTATACAGTATTGTCTACTTACACACTTATAAAATGACAAACATGATGACAAAATGCTTAATGAATCTCCATTAATATGTTGTGTAGAAGCAAGCCACGGGCTTTATGAAATGCTCTGGTGGCCTGTGTACGGCCTGCAGGTTGGGCAACCTCATTTAATTGGCATCAATTTACATAATATAGCAGTTTAAGACTATGTAGATAGCTGATTTAAGTGTTTAATCCAAATGAAAGTCAAAGAAATTTAAGCTACATATGTTAAGTGGTTAAATTTGAGTTGGAGAATATAAACTAAAGAATGAGGAAGATACGCATTGTTGTTTATTGTCACATGGTACTTAACCATTTAAGTCAAAGAGCAACTTCTGACTTCTTAGCACCCTGTTTATGTTAACTTAAATTCTATTGCTGCTTTTCCCCTTCAACATGAAATATAGTTCAACAACAGAGTTGCAAGACATAAGGAATTCCCTTCATTTTTCAGCTCTCTCCTTATTTAGCTACATTTATAAGTCAACTAGGTTGTTTTTAAGTCTTGTAACAGTGACAAAGCTTTAAATTAAATTTAGACCCTTTACATATTTTAGTTGATATTCTTTTGTGTAACAAAGCCATACATACCTGTATGTTCGTTAGAAGTCCTTAGTTTAAGTTTGCTTAAATTCTATTTTGTCTTTTAAATCCTACCTTCTTTTTAAGAACTTCTCATATGGGCATACTTTTGTGAGATAGTCACATCAATCATTGTGTGGGCCTAACTCATTTGGAGTTGACCTAACAATCATTACCTCCTAAAATGTGCTTCCCTAAAAATCCAAAGTCATTAAAATACTATTTTGGAGAAAAGGGGAACAGAAAACAAGGGGAAAGAGTGAAGTGATATTGATCAACACGTAGCTTCTAAGTAATAAGAGCTGCTATTTTCAAATGAGACATTCACCCAAATATTAAGTTAACTTCAATGGGAGTTGGGTACCTAGTTTCCTTAACCCCCCCGCCCACCCCCCACAATCCAGCTAAAACCTGGCTCTAAGGGCTGGCCTACACTACTACAGTAAATCAATCTAATTTACGCGACTTCAGTTACGTGAATAGTGTAACTGAAATCAATGTAGCTGGATCCACTTACCGCGGTGGCTACACTGCGCTGTGTCAACAGGAGACCAGACTCAATAAATCAACAATGGCTGTATCGATTGCAATAGTGCCATTCTACCAATAAGTGTAGACCTGCACTAAATGTGCATCTTCTAACCCCAGGGTCTTCCCTATCAGCTTACCTGTTATTAAACCCATACATTTAGTCTCATTTGGAACAAATGGTAGAATTTCTTATATTTTCATTATAGTTTCAATCATTAGAATTTTATCAGGTTAGTTATTTTTTATGTTGAAACTAATTTACTGTTACCTCATGCTTTATACTTCAAGGACAACATTTTTCCTTACTACCAGTTACCTCTAAGACAACCTTGTCCCTTCCTTTAGGCTTTGTTAGATTTCTATCAACTCCTAAATGGAAACTGTCTTTATTATTTTTTCTGATATAACAATTGTTAAAACATTAACTGGCAACAAGTGTTTTTAAAAACACTAACAGATTATAGGTTAAATATAGGTTTCTTTAAATACTAAGGTAGCATGGTTATGCAATTTACTTCAACTTACTAAGCCACACAGTGTCCTGAGGCATTTTTTAATCCATTGCAGTTTTAAAGATAAAAACTATATGTAAGAAAGCATAGGCAACTAATTTATGAAGTAGGCATTTCCAACCTTTTTTAAAGTGAGTTTTTCCAGTACTTATTTGCTGTAACACTATGACAAAGAACTGATTTTTTTTTTTTTTTTTTTAAAAAAAAAGGTATCTTCAGAGTACCTCAATAATTTAAGGATGTGTCTATTCAATTACCAGCTATATTTGTTGCATCTGAAGGGTACAAACAAATCCTTGTAAGCATTTTTCTCCAATTTAGGAATACTCCCAGGACAACTGTTTCACCACCTTATAAGCAAAGCTCCCAAGTGTATAGGTGTAATTTTTACATGATCTAATAACTGGTTTGGACCACATTTTCAACCATGTACTAAAGTTTCCTTTTAAGAACATGAAATTTTCAGCCTAAAAGCTGGTTTTTCCTCATTTTAAGTACATAATCTCAGGAGATGTAGTTTTAATCTTAACTATGACACTGCTCCTTCAGTGCTGTTATTTCAGAGAACATGTAACTGCCTCTTGGAGGTGGGGATGTTTAACTTCAAACTAGGCAATCTTAACTCCGCTCCTCCTAGGGATGACAGTCTTATCACCCTCTAACTGCCATTCTTCACACAATTTTTGCACTTACCTATCCACTACTAGTACAAGTTACTACACCAAACATCCATAATTTCTACTGTTGGAGAAAAAAAAAAACTGATAAATGAAAGTGCAGAAAGGTGACTCAAGGAGCCAAGGTAAATTTGAGATGTGCTGTTTGCTATGTAGCTGTGGCAATAGTAAGTTGTATGCTTGTGGGTGGGGAATAAATGTTATTTACTGTTAGGTACATTAATTCTTTGATTTTTTGTTTGTTGTGTTTTGTGTACTAACTTTAACTGCTTCACCAGACTTTTATATTTTAGTTGTAACAGATGTGTCACGGAGTGTGGGGGAGTCCAGCCCTGCACCCCTCTTCCTGGAACCCACAGTGACTTTTAGCCAGCCAGTAAAACAAAGTTTATTGGACAACAGGAACACAGGTTACAGCAGAGCTTGCAGGCACAGTCAGGACCTCTCCATCGAGTCCTTCTGGGGGTTCAGGGTGCTTGGATCCCAGCTTAGGATACCCTAAATTCCACCCACACAGCCCCAAACCCAAACTCAAAACTACTTCCCTCCTGCCACTCCCTTCCTTTGTCTACCTTCCCGGGCAAAGGTGTTGACCTTTCCCCTCCTTTACCTAGCTCAGATTACAGGCTCCGGTATCGTCCATCCTCTAAAGTCCTCCCCTGCTCTCCTATTCCCCACACAGACAGCCCCTACTCCATCACAAGATGTTACAAGAGTATTGTGTACTAGGGAACTTTAAAAAATAAACACAAACCTTTTTTTGCCTTGGAAACAGCCATGCTTTTCTAGGGAAAATATACTTAACATACTTAGTTTAACTATGCTGTTTTTTTCTTTTTATAAATCCTGGTGATTCCGCATTGTTCAATTTCTCAACACCACTTTTGGGTTCCGAGACTGACTGTACCACATACTAAAGTTTTGTTTCTTACCAAGTAACTATAGCATTTAGGCAACTACAAATACAGCCAAATACTTCATGCTTACTGTTTCTAGTTTAAGAAATTAAGATACTTACACTTTGTCAAGGTAGGATGGCCTTTTTTTCCTTGGAGTCAATAGCACTGTCACAAAGATGGTAATGATAAACAGAGCAAGAACTGCTCCAATTACAGCCCCCGCTACAGCTACAGAAGATGTCTGTTTAAATGGCACATCTGTAATGTAATGCACCACAGATTATCCTTTCCAGGTATTATTTTGTGTTTTCCATCCTCAAAGCTAGTTATTTAAGCAACATTTTGGAAACTATCATATCTACTTGCATCATCATGCAAAAGCTGTTTTTATAGTCTAGGATGCTCTTTCAAAGTCTTCATAATCAATGCCATCTGCCCAGCTCTCATTAACTATTCTTAACAAGATAGTTTGTAGATATAAAGAAAAGGTAGTTTATAAATAAACAAGCTCTATTTTACACCTTTGAGATTTTATTTATCAGTGAAGAAAACAATACAGTAACAGCATGCTTTTATTACTATTTCAAACTTAAAGGGACAGTGCAATATACTCAGGTGGCAGCTTTTAAAAAAAAAACCATTGAGGGTTGCAAAAACTGGGACCAAGCAAATTAGTTTTAAAGAAAAAAATGAAAGACTACTGGCAGCAGTTAACATGCAAAAATACTAATAAGTTAATACTTACCAAAACCACTCAATACCATGTCATCGCCAAGACCGAAAGCTTTTAGGAAGCATTAAGAATTTTCAGTGCATGTCTTATTTTGACCAAGTTTTAGTGAAACTGTTACTCTAAACAGACTTCTAGAAAATTTCCTTTGAGATTTCAAGTAACTCCCAACACTAAATATAAGTACTTTATGTGACAACTGACCATAGCTACATCACTGCTGACTTTAATTTCAAATACATGTTTATATCAGACTTAATAGATTTGATCTATTTATTAATAGTTTCAAGTCCTAACTGCTACAGTTCTCATCTTCCCCTGTTCCCCCCCCCCCCAAGTATTTTAGATGTGGTTGGAAGCTTCAAATGGAAGCTTTTCAATTGCAAACACCTTGCCATGTGCAAACTGGTGATTTTGCCCAAGTTGAATAATTGTTCTTCACAGTAAGCATATCAAAAGGTATGAGCTGGAAAAAAACTTCCACGAAGTTTAGAGGGAAAGGACAGGAATTCAAAATTTAACAGTAAAATATAGCTAAATGTGAGCTTTGAAATCTGGGATAGTTGGTACTAGTTTAGAAAAACCAGTCACTATTAGTGAGCTGAACAGTAAGTGTAGACATGCCCGAAATGTGCACCTTTTAACTGCAGGCTCTTCCCTGACCATCAGTTTACCTGTTATTAAACCCATACATTTAGTCTCATTTGGAACAATTGTAGCACTTCTTACATATTTCATTATAGTTTCAGGCACTAATGTTAAAACCATACTTTATTGTTACTTCATGCTTGTTTTTAATCATGAAAACACACCCTTTTTCCATTCATTTGAGTGGATTAAATTTTCAATCAGCCAGACTACACTCTCCACAGGAACATCCTTCCAGTTTAATATTCCACACCGCAGAGTTTTACAGCACCATTTGGGCCACTACAGTGTAGTTAAAGCTATTAAAAAAAACAAAAACAAAACAAACTTCTGATGCAGCTGTATTATAGAGATCACTGTTTCAAGTTTGTCTCCTTATCTCTCACAAAAAGAGACTGTTGGTCATTTTTCTACAAATGATAGGTCACCTCTCTCAAGTCTCTCTCCATATGCATAAACCCCATATTAAAAAAAAGCCTACCAAACTGAAAGTCACAATGGTACAATCTAGATAATTTCCTCCCAAGGCATGGGGCTTCATTTTCTACTTCTAGCCTGAGGTTCCCTCTGCTACTTGCCTCTTCTAACCACAAGCGAACTGGGCACGTTCACAATATACTAACAGCCAAGTTTAAATTGCAGTATGTCTAGAATGCAACAGAACAGTACTTCAGAAACAGAGCTTGTCAGTTTGATTTTGTTTTTATGCACAGAGCCAAACAGCCAGCTCATGTGCAGGCACTAATCCATCTGAAGCTGTGGATACTATGCATTCTTTTGAACTTCAACTGTCAAATACCTGAAACTGTGACAATCTGGCCTTTCAGCTTTTGACCATCCACTATTCCACTGGCTTTATACAGCCTTGGGCAGACTATGATATGCAAGCTTTCATTGCAGTTTCCCATGCCTCCTGTTTAGCTTCTAGTTCTATTGCTACGTAAGACCTGGCTTCACATCTCGTACATTACCTGTGTACAACTTCCCATGCTTGCTTGGGAGTGTACCATCTGCGTCTACTGCTTCTAGCCTGTAACTCATGAACCCCAAACTAAGACACCCTTTCTGTTAATCTTTTGTTTCATCCTCATTTTCCTCACCTCTTCGCTATTCAGTCAATACCTACTTTTCATCTCAATTCTGTCCCCATCTCAGGTTCTCCACCTGTAAAGTCTACAGAGAGCTCAATGACTGACAGGAATAAGTACTCTTCCATACCACAAAAGGGTCATTATTTTTACCTCAAGGTTTATCCTAATCTTCGAGACTCTAATTAGCTTTAAGACTTACTCCCCCAACCTGAACGACCATGGTAAGGTAGCGGTCTAATGGTTGAGTCCTCATTACTGAGATGAGTGGACTGTCTCTGCAAATTCCAAGGCAACATTCCAAGGCTAAGATTCTATTTTTAAATGTGCTGTAGAATCAGACAACAGTGAGATGCAAATTCTAATGGGACTGACAAGCACTAGAATGGAACCAAGGACTTCAACAAGAGAAAGTAAGATACTACTGCTGAAGTGCTTATCAGACTTGATAGAATTTTTTGCATAGGAAACTGTAGAGCAACAGTCATCAAGACAAGTATTTTAGCCAGCCCCACATGAAGAGTACTATCTCTGGAAAGCCTAAGGACCCAAGTTCTGCTACAATTCCACCTTCAGGCACTTCACTTTAAAAACTCCAGAGCTCTGATCAATAAGCTTCACTACTTGAAATTCAAGGGCTGATGTTTGACACCCACACAGAACCGGCCAGAATAAAGTACTCTTGGTCAAGAAAGGGTAACAGAATAGCCGTTAATGGTTTTTAGTTGTGTCTCCTAGCTATTTTTGCTGTCAATGACCAGATTAAAAAGAAACACACACCTAATTATTGTAGATGAACCCTACCAAATTGACATGACTGAACCCATGCCAGAGGATATCCAGGATATTATAAAGTGCAATAGGTCAACTTCACAAGCAATAAGTCTTCAATTATCTTTTTGGGAAGAAAGCTATTTGATGGAAAGATTTCCAAAGACACCTAACATACTAATACATTGTACTGTACATTCCTTGGACTGAGATTTGACCTTCTCCTGGAGTTGGCCTTTCACAGAGGAATTTGTTTTTTCCGCTTGCTGCTTTAAGTTGTCTAGTAAAGATCATAGCCACTGGGGCTGAAAGGCTGCAGGTGGAAGAAAAAAAAAAATACAGGATGCTGCTTTTTAAGCCCTTGCAGTAAAAGTAACCATTTTAACTATGTGAATATGACTTCACTGAGGGAGTATTTTTCAGCCTTGTATACTTGCAGGCTGTGTTTCACTTTACAGAGTGAGAGGGGATATTTTGGCACTATTGGTTCACTATCTGATCCTGCTTTTCTTAAGAGCATCTGTCACATATGTGGAGTGGATTGCCATGGAGTCATGTTGACCCAAGTGAAGAGATCAAGTGTTGCTTTAATTGCTACTATTACCACACTGAATTCCCTAGTGTTATTCCCAATCGCTCACACAACAAAATGGGAAGCAATAGATCAGTGGACAGCGTGGCAGGCAAGGAGCCACTGAATACATATTATTGGGAAGGTGATAATCACAGGATCATCTGTGGTGCTAAGCAAGTTCGTTCCTAGAGCTTCGCTCCATTCTAGACAGAAAATTCCTGGAAAAAAATAAAGTGATCTATTCTCCAGGGGATTCTTGTTAGTCAGTGTGCTGATGAGGAATGTCTACGGCAGGAGACACCTCCTAGACCAGGGGTTCTCAAACTGGGGGTCGGGACTCTTCAGGGGGTTGTGAGGTTATTACATGGGAGTTTGCAAGCTGTCAGGTTCCACCCCAAACCTCGCTTTGCCTCCAGCATTTATAATGGTGTTAGACATATAAAAACCTGTTTTTAATGCATAAGGTAGGGTCACACTCAGAGGCTTGCTGTGTGAAAGGGGTCACCAGTACAAAAGTCTGAGAACCCCTGTCCTAGGCTGTCTGGTTAGTTAAGCAAAGAAGGCAGCAAAAAGAGTCTCAGAGGCAAATACAGAGTAACAAACTCCATCACACTGCACTGGTCAGAAATTTTGTTGAGTCATAACTTCTGTCAGAATGAATTAAGCCATCCAAGGAACTGCTTTTACTTTCAAGAAGGTAATGTGTCCAAATACTTAATAAACATTGTTAACTGTTCTCTTAACTGAAATGAAGTCATTAATTATTTTAAGTGACTAATTAACATACTGTTAATAATTAAGGTAGAACTGTCCTTAAGTATCAACCATGCTAATTACTTAAATTTCTCTATATAAGCTTTTTTGACAGGCAGTTAAATATGTAGAGCAGAGGTAGGCAACCTATGACACAGGTGCCGAAGTCAGCACGTGAGCTGATTTTCAGAGATATTTTTCAAAGTACTAGCGACACTGAAACAAATTCTAGTTGAAGGGTGATTGTCACCAAAAAACTTTTTTAAAACAATGTACATATATTTGGGTGGGAGCTTTAGCTCACTATTTCATGTCTTTCAATCAGTTCTGCACACTACCTGTATTCAAGAACTCAATTTAACAGCACAAGTTTATTTCAAACAACAACTATTCATACTTACAATCAATTCTCTATTTACAGCAAACATACATCAAGTAGAACACACTGCAACTTTTTTGGAGTCTTAACTACCACCAACCTCTTCAGTTTAAAAATTTTAACTCAAAGTTTAAGTGTTCTTCACCATCTTAAATTATTAAGAGTATAGAAAATACCCATCTCTAAATCTCAACTTGTTACAAAAACCAAAACCTACCGAAGGCCCAAATTGTCTCACATGGACATCAAGTTTACAGTTAAAGGTTCTCTTAAGTTAAATGATCTCTCAGAGACAACAACAAGTTCTATATATAGAATCTGATCCATTTACTTCAGTGGGCTTTGGAGTAGACACTTGTGTGTTATAAGAATTCATTTGCATGAGTTTACACCTGAGCATGACCCCCTTGCTATTGTGCTAAGTTGAGACTTTGGTCAATTAATTTAATATACATCTCACATAACTCTCAATTATGACCCTAACTAACCTTAGGAAACCGTTGTAATCTTTATATGAATTTACTAGTCTACCCTTCATTTTTGAAGGCATGCAGTCATCTGGAATCACAGACTACTGTCAAAAGCCTAATACAGATACTGTATCTACTGTAAAGCTTTAAATACTCTGTCATTTTGCAGTGTTTTTACTACTAAAGGAAACATTCAAAAAAGTAGCCAATCAGCGTCCTTAAAATTCTGGTCCAAGCTTGTTAAATTTTTATTTGTGTGGCAATACCCTCCCCCCCCGGCTAAGTTTTTTTTTCATTTCTGGACTTCAACATTTAGGCAAGTTTTCCTGGATAAGAGTTTTTAAACTCATGCATGTCAAGTTGAGAGCTTAAAATATGAATTTCACCACAGAACTGTTTATCATCTCTAATTTTTACAATTTAACTGCTGTCAGACTAGATTCTGAATTAACTTCATTCAGATTCCATTCTATTCATTTGCAAAGCTGAGGTAGTGAACCTACTACTGAAGAAGAGGCAAGGTTGTTCCAGCTCTTGAAACTGACTTCCACGCATGCAATTTCATTTCTAGAACCATCTCCTTCTCCTAACTACAAGACTGCTTACTGTTTTAGTCAACAGTCCCACTTGTTTATTTGCAACAAAGCAAACCAATGCAATACAAACAAACCCAACTGAGTAATACATACAACTGCTGTTCTGTGAATCCTGGAGATTCTGGTACAAATTATTTTTCAACAGCATCAAATAACAATAGTTATTTCCCTACTTGCTTTATTTTAAATAGCATTTTTTTTACGTTAACCCCTTTCCATAAAGGTTTTAAAAAAAAAAAGTATGCTCAACTCTTAAAAGCAGTGATATAATCACAAAAGATCGTAAAAATTTGCCCTATACCTTTTAATGTTCTGCACACTATGTTATGCTGCATTCTGCTAGAACCTTAAACTTGTATATCTTGGCTATATTAACGCCATTCATTTCCCCCATACGCTTAGAATTTATATCTAATTGAAACCTAACCTCGTATTTCCAATCCCCAGTGAAAAAACTTTCCAGTATCATCTTATTTCTAGTTGAAAGTTCTCTCTCTTTTTAAGTTTGAGAATCAGTTTTTGATCTCATGTGAAGTACAGGCCTATAACTGACAAATTCTGTACACAGACTAATAGCACTTTTTGGAAATGAACTGTAGTGTAAAAAAAATGGTTCTCAAAAATCAACTACAAGACAAAACCTTCCATATATTCATTGTTATTCCTCTAAAAACGCCTTCACTGAGAACTCTAACTTTTTCAATGCAACATGTTTTCTTTAAAAGTTACCACTAACTATGCACATCATATTACAGGAAGGCTCATTAAAACAAAGAGGTGTTCATTTTTGTGTAGAAAAGTAAAATATATCTTTGAAAAAACAGATTTAAGCAAATCCATGTTTTTGCATGGTAAAAATTACTTAAGAATTGAATTTACCTTAGATAAACTTCAGCTTTAAGACTAATTCACTTGTTTTTGTCTAAAATGTGTGTGTGTGTGTATATACACACACACACACATAACAAAGCACGTGTTTAACACAGATTATACTTGATCATAGTCTCAGGTAAACAGTTTTTAAATCACAAAGCCAAGACAGTTGCTTTTTAATTCTAACGTTGTATGGTAACTTTAATTTAGCACTTGGTTCTTACATGTGCTGTAGCCGAATAAAGCATCAAAATTCCAATATTTTCAAAGACAGTAGTACAGCATTGAAAAATCATAAAGCAGCTCAAGATACATTTAACCCAGATTTTTACAATATCAAAAGCTTGAAAATCAACTTCAAAAAGCTTGTTTTTCCTCAAGTAAAAATATAAACAACCTGAAAATGATCAACTAATGAATGGAACTGTATGAATCAAGGTAAGGTATCAGTGGTTACTACACATACCACTCCTTCCGGGAGATTACTGAGCCATCTACATGTGACACAAAGTCTTCTTCATTGTCATCATAACATTCGCCAACCATGTACTTCATTCCCAGTGTTTCTCCTTCATAATAATCCATTGGTCTTTCATACCGTTCTTGGTACCTGTTAATATTGTCTACATTGTTCCACTCTGGTTTGTCTGGGTCTTCTAAATAATCTTTTGATATTAGACTGTTCACTGGATGTTTTATTTCTTTTTTTATACTGTCAGGGTAAGAATCCATATCATCTGATTGGAGAACATCTATTTGAGACTCTTTTTGCATATCTGATGGTGGAATGTAGTTCTTAGCAAAGTAGTCACCACGGAACGTCCGTCTTCTCCTATAGCAGATAATTCCAACCAAAACACTTGCAAGTATCAGAAAGAGAGCCCCACCCACTGCACTAGCGATGATGATACCCCAATTGTCTTCCTGCATTGCTGGCAAGGTTGATGTTGGAAAATGTGTTAGTTTTGGTTCTGTTGCTAAACCTGTGATGCCATCAGTTGAAGAATGCCATGGAACCGTGGGTGGTCGTGTAGTAGTAGTAGGAGGATCTAATGGAAAGAGGAATAGGGTAGACAAGACACAGAAAAGGCAAAGAATGTCAATGCAAGCTAAATCAGTAGAGGATTTATAAGAAAGCCAAGTTGATGAATATGTAAATATTTTGTTCTCTGCTAACAGACAATAGTTTTTCATTCTTAAATTTTTAAGACGTTTGAGCAATTATAAAGTACTTTTGCAATACAGATCATAGTTTTTCAGCTGATTCTGAATTGTCTTCCATGTATTCATTTTGGACTATAGGATAAGCAGAGTGGGGAACTGCTTTTGTAGCACAAAAGCAATCACTGTTTTATTTTAAAATAACTTAATTCTCATGAAAGAATGGAGAAGTTCCTTTTCAGTTTATGTAGATTTTAGAGTCTACTATTTCCAACCAGTTTGATCTCATCCATGGAGAATATTATCTACCACAAAAAAACAAAACAAAACCAACCACTAACCAATTCCTCAGCCAAAGGTAAGAAATATTGGTTGAAAAATTAATACTGGTGAAGGACAAATAATGTCTTCACTTTTAACAAACTTATTAAATTTTGAAATTGTTCAGTGCATTGAAACAAACTCTTAAAGAATGAAAAACTATACTTTGTGTGCTAAGTTAGCAGAAAGTAAGCTATTGATTTTAATTATTCTCCCCAAAACATTGGCTATGTTAATAGAACCTCAACAGCTTAAGTGGGGAATGATGAAGGAACTCAAAAGTTAAATTATGTTATGCAGTTCTCTACTTATGAATTTTCTTTTAAGAGAATGATGTCAGTGTAACAATGCAACTTTATATTTTAAACCACTGTTTGAAAAAAATATTCTACAGAAACCAGTTGAACATCGTCACTAAAAATAGTTTTCTGCAGTATGTAATAAATAGTACATTTCCAGAACATCAATTGGTTTAACTCTTGTTTTTAAGCAATTTTTTTTTTTAAATTTCTAAAGTTCCCTGTCTCCTTCCTAATGGCATACATTCGAGTTTTATCTTGCTCTCTCAACGGTATGCACTGAAGCATCACTTGTGCAACCCCAGCAGATTTTATGAGATCCTTTTTTCTTCCGATTTTCTAAGTCAACTGGTGATGTATATGCTTCTATATGTAAGAACCATCGGGAGTCATATAAGACTGCCTAATATCTGCAAGTGGTTTAAAATGAAGTGACTTCATGATCTCTTAAATTTCAAAATCACAAACAGTATATTAAGTATGATTTCTTAAGTGTTGTATGAATTAGTAGCTTATCACCAGCTTCAAGCTTAACGTAATTCATCCAAGAATTGTTAAAACTGAAAAATTTTGACTGATTGACTTCAGTTTACATTTTAGAGAGAATATTAAAAAAAAAATTGCTTACACAATAGATACCCAAGTATCAAGCTATCTTTAACTCATTCTTAACAAAGTTTGTTACTAATGAGGCAACTAAACATCAATAGCGAAACTAATAAGAATGGTTAAAGTAACATTTAAGCTACTCAGCCTGAAATGGTAGTAACTTAAACAAAACTAGAAGTAAGATCCAAAAAGTTCAGTGCCTCTGACAAATGCAATGTTTATAGGCTCTTATTGAGCAATGTTTTTCCATTTAAAAAAATAGGTAATACTAACAATTGTGTAAAATTGGTGATAAAATTCTTATGTTACGTTGAATAATTTATCTTTTCAATGCACACAATACTTACTGCAATTGATTTTTTCAATCTGCATTTCATGTATTGTGTCTTGTAGTAATCACTTGTGTTGCCAAGTTCTGTTCAATGTATTTACTGCTAGTTTTGTAAAAAATCTTTTGAAAGCAACAAACTGAGGCCCACTCAGGTTCATGGTGATTTGTTAACACATCTATATATAAAGTGAATTTAAGATAAGAAAGGAGAGAAGATGCACTAAAGTAATGAACAAAAGGAATTCAGATTATGATTTTAGTGATCCAGAAGTTCAACCTGAAGTGAAAAAAAAAACTTTGTTTCATCCTATAAAGGAAAAAGGATAGAGGTTTTAACAACCCCAATTTACCAGGATCATCATCCTCCTTAGATTTAAGGGAAGAGATTGAAATCAAATCCCCCCACCCCTGCCTTCCCAGTCAAGGCTGACAACTGTTTGTTCTATTAAAAGACATAAAGGTTAGACTCATAGCTACAACACTTCAGATGGCATCAGAACAAGATAATGGGGGCAAACGCAAGCATTTAAGAAATAAATGACAGTGCTATAATCCTTCCTTAGTTCTCCTGACCAGAGAGAATTGTTTTCTGAAGTTTCATCCTTTAAACTCTTCCATTTGTGGTCACACGTAAGCAATGCTTGCTTCTTGGAAAGCATTTTCCAATTGCCATGAAGTAAAACCAGTGTCAACTGCAGATTTTTTGCTAATTGATTTATATAGTGTTAAGGGATCTATAAGATATGGTTAGTTGAAAACCTGAACTAGTGAGATTAATTTGAATATGTAATACTGTAGACAAGTTTCTTTGTTATATTCCACAACCAAAATGTCTAAAAGGATTGCAAGAAGTAGCTCTCAAAGTGTCAATTAAAATAAGATTATTGCCTCAATTTTCATTTATGTATGTTAAAGTCTCTAGAAAATATAATCCAGAACGCTTGTACTTTGTACCTACTTCTATGTAGGAGCCACGTATTTTGGAGACCTGACAATTCATACGCTTAACAAAACAGCTATTAATGCTTCTCTAGTATTTTCTAAAACTGAACTCTAATGTCTTCAACTTCCTTTTAAATTTACCTTTTTCTGAAATAAAGATACAGCCTCCCCTTCCTCCCCCAACTACCAAATGTCAGGGCCAGAATTTCTCCACTGTTGTTGCTGTAACAGCTCAAAGCCAAAACTTCCAGAAGCAAGCAAGCAAGCACTATTTTTTCCCCCAGACATCTCATTTACAGGAAATTATCTCATACTCAACCCAGTGAAATAGTATTTCATATTGGGCACCTGAACATTGAGGCACACAAAATAATTAGTTCATTGTGACAAATTTGGCTGAAGACAGTGGCTCTCAACCTTTCCAGACTACTGTACTCCTTTCAAGGGTCTGATTTGTCTTGCGTACCCCAAGTTTCACCTAACTTCAAAACTAATTGCTTACAAACGCAGAACATTATGTAACATTGCAAGTGCCACAGCACACTATTACTGAATAACTCCTTGCTTTTTCATTTTTTACCATATCTATCTATATATATATCTATAAAATATGTCAGCTGGAATATAAATATTGTACTTGCATTTCAGTGTATAGTATACAGAGCAGCATAAATAAGTCATTGTATGAAATTTTAGTCCATACTGACTTTGCTAAGTGGGCTTTATGTAGTCTGTTGTAGAACTAGGCAAATATCTAGATGAGTTGATATACCACCTGAAAGACCCCTATGTACCCCCAGGGGTACACATACCCCTGGTTGACAACTGCTGGCCTAAGAGCTTCTTTAACTTTTATTTCCACTTCAGCACATGCTAACCAATGAAGTGATACAGCTGATTTTATATAAAGCTAATTATCTGCCTCAACCTACTTACTTGTGCCTCTCCTAATTTACAGTCTAGAACCCCAAATAAGCACCTTCAACTGAATACTTACAACGGAGTATTATCGTTTCTGTTCAATACGTAATTTGTCTTTCAAGAAAGAGATATTTCTGCCCTGATAATTTTCTGTTGGCAGCTTTATTCCTCATTTAAAATAAATAGATAATACCTCTCACCTGTGGAATTCTGAAGTGACCCAAAGTTATTGCTTTAGACTCCAGGATTAAGCTGCACCTTTCAACTCATGCCACTAGAAGATTTCGTCCAGAGCTGTAGGAACACTCCAGCAACCAATTAACAGCAATCAGATGGTAACCTTAAGATAATTAAGGTTAAGTTCCTCCAGAAAAAATTTCATTTCCTACTAGACTATCAGGGTGGGTTAAACAAGGAGACAAGCTGCTAACAGAAAGAAAATCATAATGCTCATTTCTCATTCTGCTGCATAGCTTCTCCTCAGAACAAACAAAGCTGGTAAGCAGTGATTCAAAGAAATGGAGGTGGTGGGCAAGAAACAAAGCAAATTTTTTAATTATTACGATAGAATAGGAAAAAGCACAAGTCCCTCCTACCCATGATAAAAAGCAAAAGCTTTATATAGTTTAAGGAATTATATAGGAACTACCCCAATTGCATCTTCCTACCAAAGGATGCCTCCAATGTAATCAAAACCTACTTTGCAGATCTTCCCCAGCTGAAGCTCAGATACTCACTTCTCACAATGTCACCTGATGAATCATTTCCAGACACCTGACATGCCAACTAATTCAAATTTTTATCCTTTTGCCAACAAGCACTCTGTACATCTCACTTCAATCAAAATGCCAGGGCCTTTACGCATCACAGTACAACTAGCGTATGTAAGCTTGAGATATCTTTAGAGCTCTAGGAATGCCTATTTATGCCACTGCATCTTCAAACGTACTGCTAAAGACTGGAACAAAATGATGGGACAGCCATTTCCCAGGATCTGTTAGAATTTCTGCTCTTGGTATGCATGCCTCACATGAGAGTTTTTATTGGGGCTGTGCCAGCACTGTAAGAGTCCTCAAAACCATCGTTGCCAAGGAGACTTCTACTGCTCACAGTTCCTCTGCCAATAAGAATTGGAAGGGTTTGGACTCCTTAACTGCAATAGACATGTCATCACCAACTTGGAGTCTAACGCAGCTTCCTAGGAGTTTAATGCTTTGTATTAGTCACTGTGGATTTGTCTTGATTGACCTTGAGGCCGAGGGAGGCTAAGAGGTCTAAGGTCTTTTAAGTTGAGTGTCTGACCCACTGTGGAAAAGCACCTGTCAGCCAACATAAGGTACAGACTCCCTCGGTAGGCTACCACTAAGCACAGGCCCATGGTAAAATACCTGAGGGGCCAAAGATAGAGTGAAGGGTAGAACACCGTACAGACAGTAAACTTCTCTACTATGAACCACAGAAACTGTGCTGGAAGGATTAAGATGTGGATATAAAGTATCCTGCAGGTACAGCACCACAAACCAATCCTTAGGATCCAGTGAGGGGATGGAAGAATCAAGGGTGACCATCCAGAATGTGCCATGACAAATGAAGGCATTTAAACATCAGTGGTCTAGGACAGGTGTCCACCCACCTTTTTACTTTGGAATCTATTACTAATTGGAGTAGATGCCCTTCCCTCTGAGTTACCTCCTCTACCACTCCCAATTTTGACAAGAAGTCTACTTCCTATTCCAGAAGCATCTCATGAAGAAGGATCCTTGAAGAGAGACAGGAATAAGAGATAGGGCCGGAGTAACATTCAACTAGCTGTAACACTCCTTATTTATTATCTTGAGCTCCCACTAGTCTGAGATAATCCCAGTCTAAATTTCTTCAAATTAACAGGGGCAATTGCCAAACAGAAAAGGGGATGGATGCATAGATAGTCCAGCCAGGATCTTAACTATGCCATTAAAACTATTTCCTGAACACTTGTCCCTGCTGCAGGTCTGTTAAGAAGATGGTGAAGGAGCATCATGGATTAAGTCACTGATGTTTCTTAGATGGCTCTGGAGGGATAACAGTCCCCTGACTGTGGCCTGTATCTGAAAGAGGACTGAGGCATTTGAGGTTTATATGCAGAAGCTGGGATATACATAAAGCCCTAGAGACAGGGCTGTCGCTCTCCAATTTATTTTATAGTGCATTGCCTCATCTGTGATCATGTGAGGATGAAATGGCAGTTTTTTCTATGGTCACTTGGACCTTGGAAGGGATATCTACCATCTGAAGCCAGGACCACCATCTCATGTCACTGCAGTCACCATGGTCCTAACTGCCAAGTCCATTACATCAAATGGTGCCTAGAGCACCACTGCAGTGGTGAGCTGCCTTTCAGTCATGGAAGATCTTAGCTGCTCCTGATATTCATTGTCTGTTAATAAGAGTTAATCCCATAACAGACTTGTAGTTTTCCAGGAGTACATGGTAGTTAGCAACTCTGCATTAGACACTCTGAGGAATATACTTTCTCTGATAAAGTCTAGTTTCTTGGGATCCTATTCTCTGATCATCGGCCAAGTTTGTGCTAAATTTTCCTGTGCAGCTTGGACTATGACCCAAAGCACTGGAAAAGTTACTCAAATTCCTTTGCTGGCACCTGATATCTCCTATCTGCATATTCGAAGCTTTACAGTTGCTGCCTTGTGAAGGGGATGCTTACTTCTGTATTTTTGCAACCCATAGTCTCTCAAATTTGCATGACTTACCTCCATGAGCAGGCTGAGAGGAGTTCCATGCTCCTGAGAAAGCCTTGCTGTGGCAGAGCTGTGGGTTCAGACAGGAGTCAAGACTCCCACCCAGCTTCTCCAACTTAAAGCACCATGCCCTGCCATTAAGACCCTGCTCTCTGATGTTCCAGAAAAGCTGAACCTCTTAGACTTTGTTCCAGGCTTGCTGAACTGTTCCCAGAAAACTACACCCTTAGTGCTCTGATCATCTCTAATCTGAGGAGAGACCAATGGTAGAAGCTGACAAACTCAGAGAAATACAAGTAAAAATGTAAACCCAGTTGATGGGACAAAATGAGTTCCAGTAAAAAGTAGCATAATTTCTGGTGGCCTGAGTTTAAAGGGAGGCTTCAGTTCTGGAGCCTCCAGCACTGCCTCTGAATTCCAGCTAAAAGGCATTACTCATTTGTGTGAAGGAGAAGTTATGCAGCACTAGATATTGTTTCTGCTATGAGCTCGTTACCTGTATCTAACCACAAAAAACAAAAAAAAACACACCACCACACATTATGGCATTTTAGTGCTATGCGTGTGATTAGGTAAAAATCCTCAAACTTTAAGCTCAGTTCCAAACCCTTTTTATCTTCCTACTTTAGGCAACTGCACAAAAACAGATGAACTTTATGTTTAATCTGGTTTTTACTTTTCTTGTTCATTAAGTTTAAGAATTTCATTCAAAAAATAGTCTACAGACGTTGACAAATATGACAATACTTCTATTGACAATTGTATCTCTCTCAATTTATCTTAGAATGTATATTTACAATCATATACATTAGCACTCAAGCAATTTCTTTTGCACTCGCTGTACAGCTCAACAACCTTGCCAATTTCAGTTTAAGATATCTTTTTTTTTTGGACAAGCAAATAAGCGTGCTTTTCCTTATGTCACTATCATTATGACTGTTTACCTACAGATTAATGACTGGCTGGCAAGCTTCTCTGACCATTCTTCCAGACTAGTATGTACTGTTGAGATTTAAAAAACAAAAAAAAAAAACAAAACACTTTTTTTTTTAATAATCAGTTGGAAGCTTTGGACAAGCATGTTAAGATCACTGAAATAGTTCAAGATATAAATAGTTAATTCTGATTTTTAGTGGAAAAAATCCATTTTTGAAAATCTAAGAACCTTTGTTACCTTTGGAATAGAAAAAGGGGAGCGAAGTAATTTTATAATTTTGTGGTTATTTCATTTTATAAAGATTGCAGCCACATTATGCTCAATGTGTCTAAACAATAAATGCAATCCATTCATTAAAAACCACAGTAACTAGTTTTTCAAGATTAATTATATTTAAACATTCAGGTTCTATGTATTATAATCTGTAACAGCAAATAAAATCACTTTAAAATTCACAAAATATTATGAAACAGTAGGTATCAATATGTTTTCCCCTCTTTACAACAGCCCAATTTAAATGGATATTTTTAGTGGTTTTGTGCTCACATTTGAAATCATCAGAAAACCTATTGTAAGATTTGCTCGAGCCTGCTGTGGTATGTTTACAAAAGCTACTAAGTGGAGAGACTGGATGGAAAACCTGTCTTATTTTAAGAATGGGAAATCAAGCTATGCTTTCACATTGGAATTAGTTTTCATGTTGCACTTCTGAATACATTTGTTCCTTCTGGATTTAGCTACTCCTCCCATATGTAGGCCAAGATACTGTCAGTACATCCCTCGGCCTGCACCGCTTCCTGCAGCTCACATTGCCCTGGAGCAACAAACTGCAGCCAGTGGGAGCCGCGATTGGCCGAACCTGCAAACGAGGTAGGTAAACAAACCAGCTCGGCCCACCAGGGGCTTTCCCTACACAAGCGGCATCCCAAGTTTGGGAAACACTGGTCTATTATAAAGATTTATTTATTTATTTAAAAAACTTTTACTATACCACTGAAGTAACTAATTTCCTAGACTAAGAGTGTCTCACATGTCACTTCTCCCCCACCTACACGATATCCAGTGTTAACTGGTGACATGTGAGCTCAAAAGGCAACAGTGGACTTAAGTTTAGGACAGCTTAACTGTCTAAGAGATACTGCTGAACTGCTTTTATTTCAAATATCATTGCACATATCTTGTCATAGTTGAGTTTTGTGAAATTCAATGCTGTAATCATAGACTGATTCACACTTAATGGGGATCATCAAACAGTTGAAGATTTTGCAGCAACTTTGTTTTAGTGTGCTGTTTAAAAAAGTTCAAGTTTCATCTTTCCTGCAATGCTGCTAACAGGATAAAAATTTGTATTCATGCCTGAGAGATGTGTAGTATAAAAGTGAGCTGTTAGTTTTATTGATAAAATGCAAAGATTCACCTGGGTACAAAACCATTTCAATTTTTCAAAAGTTTTCATTTTCAGTAACTTAAAGTGCTATAGGTAAAGCAATTTTTTAAAAACGTATTTATGCCACTAAGGTAGGTTAACAGAAAAGCTTAAAATAAAAAGTTACTGCAAAAATCATGATCAGAAAGCATCAGCAACTCAAACAGCAATGCTTTTAATTAAGTTAAAATCTTTTCCTTTATATACCTTGTATGTCTAGTTCCCAATGATTTCTTCTGCAATAGTTAACAAGCAACTGAACAGATTTAAGGATTACAGTTCCCATTCATATATGGTAGGTATTCTTGTCATCAATTCTGCAAGGACTAAAATAGTTCTGAACTACTCTTTTAACAAATAACCACCTCTGCTTAAATGGTTTATTTGATTTTAAATACCCAGGAAGCTTTCAAACCCTTACATAGGTTTTGTACAGTTTTTCCAAAGCTTTTTAGTCAACCTTTCCAATTAAGCATTAGCAGTCTTCAAGTAATATAACAGTTCAGCTAAGACAAAAAAAGCAGAGTATAACAGAACAATTTACAGGTGATTTATTCTCATGAAGATAACTGATACTTAGGACAAATTTATTTTTATGTCACAGAATCGTATATGCATACTTATGAGCTTCTTCAGATGTTATTTTCATAGGTTTTTTTTTGTTTTTAAACACTGCAATATTTTGCATAATGTTTATACAAATTTAGTTAAAAATATTGAAATTCTATCTTTGACAGTATTGTTTGAATTCTCCCCAGGCCAGATTAAGGTGTACTGAGTTCAATATTGCTCACCGTTTTCCTCCCATTCCCACTGGATTATAGTGAACCTGCTCTGAGATATAGCAGCATGTGCCATGCTGCTATGAAGTAGTGAAGCCTGCTCAAGTATGTACTTGGCATACAGAGGGTGTGACTTCAATGTTTTATATGTGGATTGTCTGGTGCCATCTTGCTCAATTTCATTCTCCATTCACAGCCTCCAAGAACAATAATTTTTTCTGGTCTGTTAGCCGAAGAGCCAGTTACTTCACTACTCACTCTCAGTGGTCTACAGGCTGAATCAGTAGTTTTCACTATCCAGCAGCATAGTAGCTACTGAAATAAGAATGGACTGAGATCTTACCATGAAGATTGGCCCTCAAGAACGTAGAAAGAATATAATGAATTTATAGTTAATGTTCTGAATACTGCTACCACATTTGTACCTATTGATAACATTAAGTAATTCCATCTAATTTACCCCCATCATCATGGTAATATAATAATGTTAGGTCTCAGCTCTGCTTTTGATGCTACCACATATGATTTTCATTAAGCCATGGTATCCTTTCAATATGCTGCTATACTCAAGGGAACATTTACTATGATAACATGGCACTTCTGTCTGCTACTGAGATTCTTTACCATAGCCACCACTGTAATAAGTGCTTTCCTAATTTACATACTAACAAAGTCCACCAACAGCTGTGACAATACCCCACCCACAAGAGACCAGCACACAGACGGGAAGGGTGAGGTGGAGCAATGTGCTCTAATCATTTCTGCTCCCTGTATAGGTCTGTCACATCTTGTGCACATTTAACATGCGCGATTTCAGCTTTATGCGGTCGGCAAAAACAAACACAAAAAAAGAGAAAAATAACAATTTTAATACTGTACTTGTAGTGCAGGCAATTTCGCCCACCATTCAACTCAATGTAATTTTGACTATACGTGGTTTTCGCTTTACCCGCTAACCGCAGAACGGAACCTCTGCGTAAGATGAGACTCGCCTGTAATTAGTTTTATGCTTGCTCTGTATGAGCAGTGAGAGGCATTCTGACCAGCTCAGTTGAGGATAAAGGAATAAAACCAGACTCCCTCTCTCTCAGAAAAGTGTTCTAAGTTTGGGTTTTATAACATTTCTTTTCTCCCCCTAACTCAACAATTTTATTTAATTCCTTACCAGCTAAAATCTCTTCCATTTGTCAACTGATCACAAATTAGGTAGCATGGATGTTGTCAACAATGCTGTCTTCACCAAAGAGAAAGGGAAACACTTGCTCTTAGGAGGTGGTAGGTTTTACTTCATTATCTTTACTACCATCACTTAGGGCTGGTATAGAGTCTCAGACACTACTGTGGTCCTTTTAAGTGCTATGATTTACAGACAGCATGCATGAAAGAACAATGATATTAGCCCCTTGAAATAGTATCAGTACTAGTCGGGTAATGTTTATTTCCATTTGTCCTTCCCAGTTTTATATTACCTTTAATTAAAGACTGAGTTTTAGGTAACCTGTTATATAACATGGCTAAAAAAACCCACATTCAACTAGACACCTAGTCCAATTTCTGACACAGTATTTTAACAAAGCATACTTAGGAAGGGAAAGGAGAAACAACAACTCACCTAATATGTAGATCGCCTTTTGATCACTTCTTTGTCCAAGGGAATTGGTCACCTTACAGACATAAGTCCCAGTATAATTGTAAGTCAATGGACTGTTGAAATGCAAAGTATTATTTGAAGACATTAAACCTTCAGGCCATTGCCCATCCAACCTGAATTAGAAAATATTTGGAAGTTTAAGCATTCTCAGAATTTACACAAAAATTTAAATGTAAAATGTTTTACCTGAAAAAGTTCAACTATAATTATTTTATGTTTACAAATAGCTTGCTCTGTGGAATGCAATTATTTTGTTATATTAGTAAAGCCCTTCAGTTAAAGAAACAATAGTGTCAATTCAATTTGTTTGTTTCTATTACAAGTCTGTTGGAATTTTAAATCTTTTGCTCCTGGGAGAATTCTGCACCATTGTGCATGCGAGAATTTACGTCCTCCGCAGATAAATGCGTTTCTGATGGGGGAAGCAAAGGGAAGCCATAAAGAGCGATCAGGCGACCCTCTCCGCAGTATGTTTTGGGTACCCAGGGCAGCCGGCAGAGGTAAATCACTGTGGGGCAGAGGGCAGAACCGGGAAAGACCCAGTTGGTGGCTTCTACCCCACGCCAGGCTCAGTTGCTAGTCCCAGCTAGCCTACGGAGGACAAGACTTCCTCTTCCCCTGCATGGTATCTGGGGTCATGTCAGACCCACCCCCAGATTTCTCCCCCAGCTGTAGGAAGCTCTGCAAACTCCCTCCTCTCCTCCTACCACCTCCCCATACTTCCTGTACCCATCGCGCCTCAGCTGCAGAGAGGGATCACTATACAGGGAGCTGCTGCCTTATCCACCCAATCCCCGTGCATCCAGGCCCCCTTATACCCAGAACTCTCCCGACTAGCCCCACACCCCCTGCACCACCCCAACAACCCACCTGCACCTGGATCCCCACCCTAACAAGCCCCAACTAGCTGCACCTGGATCCCCACCCCACTGAACCTAACACCTCCAGCATCTGGATCACCCACTAAGCCCCCCCATTAAGTCCCCTCCTCCCAAGTTCTATCCCCCCACACAGAGCCCCAACCACCTTCACCTGGACCCTTCTGCAGAATTCCATTAACATTTCACCCAGAACCCACAAAAAAACCTCTGGGCATCCAGATCCTCCGCACACGCAGATTTCCCACTAAGCTTCCCACACTCAGATTGCCCCACACAGAACCCTCTCAACCTACATTTGGATCCTCCCACACTAAGCCCCTCCACACTTGGATCCTGCCTGCCCACACATGGTACACCTGGCCCTGGGGTGTTTCAAGGGCACACCTTGTCCTGGCACTATGTCACAGTTGGGTAAAGCCTCACCGCTGAGTCAGTGTCCCGGGAAGCAGGTGGAGCTGCACAGTGATCTTCTACCTCTGTGCAGTCAGTGACCTGTGCTCCCCATGCCATGCTGGAGCCTCCACATTTGACAAATAAAAATGTGCAGAAGTTTTAATTATTGTGTGCAGAATTTTTTGGCACAGAATTCCCTCAGGAGTAGTCTTTTGTGCTGTTCTGCAGGTTTATAGGCTGTAAATAAATCATCTTCCCTCTTTTCAAGTAAGGTTTGATGGACACATTTTCAAAAACTATTCCAAGAGTGAGCAATCTTAAAACAGACCAACTTAATCACTGGTTTAGCTCCAAATCATGTCAGTGGAATTAAGTTAAGGATTAACGTGGCCTGAAACTAAAGATAAGTTCTGTCAAATTTTTAATAAAAAGACTTATTAGTAATAATATGGTTTTACTGCCATTAACACAATTTAACTAATTCAGTCTTTCAAACCACCATTACTGGAATTCTGAGACTCAGGATAATACATTTGGGCTTAATAAGACCTGAATTTCTGTCTCAAGATTTCTCTGAAAGTTTAGACGAGGGAGCAATATTTTCAGAAAAACAGATGATTGTAGGAATAAAGTTACAAAATCCAAAGGACCACCTACAGCTCCTTATCTTGTTAGTACAGGCAAGGTTTATGCAAGTGGAAACGCCTGTCTTCCGTACTGCTGTCTATAGAGGAAGAGAGAGACTAATACCAAGGGCCTACAACTCAAATGTGTGGAGGAGGAAGAGCTTTGAGTACATTTGCAGCGTTCAATGTAGTGCTTAACACTAACTCATTTGTATCTTGAACAGCCTGTATGATTTCACTTATGTATTGGCTCTGCCAGCTGTCTTTTGTTAATTTGCTGAGAGACTTTCATTTAGGGGCACCTTTAAATGATCCTTCACTGCTAATTAAAAAATCAGATGGTTTCAGGGCATAGAGGAGTTACAACCAAAAAGGAGAGGAGAGGTTACTTATCTTGTACAGTAACTGGAGTTCTTTGAAAGGTGCCCCCACCCCTCCATGAGTTCTCCACATCAGGATATGCGCACACCCTTGCTCTCGATAGGAGTTTTCAGTCAGCAGTGTCTTTGGATCCACATCTGAACCCTGAACACTCCTGTGCCTTGATTCAAGAATATATAGGGAGGGGCACACCCAATGGCAGTGCAGTTTCTTCTCAACCACTAATGTTTCAAGAAAGACTCCAAGACAGAGGGGAAGGACAGTGGGTAGTGGCATACCCTTAGGGACATACATCTGGAAAAACTCCAGTTACTGTATAAGGTAAAGAAAGAGTAGAGATTACCTGAGTAGTGTCCCTATGGGTGCTCCATGTCAGCAGACTCCCATCATGGAACAGGTGCCGAGGAAGTGGATTCAGTATGGATCACAGGACAACATCAAAGGCCATGTCAGTCCTGGAGGCAGGCATGAAAGAGGGTAATGCTGGTAAAACATAGGTGACAAAGACCAAGTGGCTGCACTGCAAATGTCTGAAATGGATATATATTTGCAAGGGGCTAGCTTGAGACCTAGTGGAATGAGCAATAACTCTCAAGGTAGGAGGGTGGACTAACAATGAAACTCCGTAGCATGAGAGGATGCAACCTGCAACCCATTTGGACAGACTCTGGGTGAAGATCAGATGTCCCCTTTTATTCCTTCTGCAACAGAGATGAAAAGTCAAGGGGAAACCCAAAAAGGCCTACTCCTGTCATGGTAAAAGCCAAGAGCTCTTTTAACACCAAGTGTATGGTGGCTCATTACTTCTCTCTAAGAGTGAGGCTTGGGGTAAATACTGGTAGGTTAATCTCCTGCTTAACATGCAATTCAGGAGAGAGAGACTTAAGTAGTAAGTCACCTTATCTTGGTAAAGCACTGTATTTGGTGAGTTCACCATCAAGGTTCCAAGCTCTTACCCTCCTGGTCGAAGTAACGGTTACGAGGAATAAGGTCTTAAGGGCCAAATGAATGAAGGAACAACTGTCCATAGGCTCGAATGGAGGTTTCCTCAAAAGCATTGAGAGCTTAAGTGAGATCCCATGCTGGTGTTAGTTCCTGGATAGGAGAGAAGAGGTTGAATAGATTCCTGATAAATTTTGCAGTGCAGAACCTTTGTATGGAAAGGTAGTCCTTGCCTACCACAAAGCATAGGAATTGCTTGTGTGAGGGATGAATGGCAACATGGAAACAAGAACTCTGAAGGTTGAAGGAGTAAAGCCTCCCAGACAGAGAATTATTGTTCCTAGGATTATACTCTGAACTATCAGGAGTGGATGGAGGTCCAAAATTGGTCTCCTCCCCCAACACCTCATTTTTCTTCTGGACAAAAAAATACCAAGAACAGAATTCCATCCTGATGAAAGAATCCTCTTTCAATGAAGTCTGATGGGACAGGTTCAATTTCCCTCAGAGCCCGGAGGAATTTTGCCTCTTGCCTTAAGAGGTATTTGTGAGAAGAGTCCTTAAAGAGAAATGGGGTGGTAAGGAGCTGGACTGGATGGAGAAGCATGTGAAAATTGCTTCTAGGATCCATCAGTCCAAAGTGATGAGCTCCCAGAAAGATAGGTAATAGGAGAGAGAATCCTCATAAGAGTGGCAGGGGAATAAGTGCAATATAAGTTCCACAGCAAGTACACCTCTACCCCGATACAATGCTGTCCTTGGGAGCCAAAAAAAAAAAAAAAAAGTCTTACTGCGTTATAGGTGAAACCGCATTATATCAAACTTGCTTTGATCCACTGGAGTGCAGAGCCCTGCCCCAAGCACTGCTTTACCACGTTATATCTGAATTCATGTTATATCGGAGTAGAGATGCAGTAGTTTACCACCTTCAACCAATGGGTCAAAACAGACATTTTGAACATGTCACTGGCTGGGAGGTTGCTGAAGAGGAAACCCCTTCCCTTGGGGTTTCTGGGGCGGGAGGGCGGGAGAGAATGTTCAGCCATTCTCATGGCCTAGTAGTGGACCGGGCAAAATCGCTGAGCTGTCTGTGACCTGCTGTGTTTTCTTTATTCACAAGTATATAGATGCCTAGAGAACTTAGTTCTTCAGAGAATGGACGGACTCATCCAGGTTGTCATTCAACAACTTGGGGACCCTCAAAATGAAGGTCCTCTGTAATATTTTGTACCTCCCGGAGAGGCTGAAGACCACAGCCAGGAAGCTTGGCACATGACTACTGCCATAACTATAGAACATTAGATGCAACTGACAATTGCACAAAGCAGAGAGATGCCTTGGCAACTTTTTGACCCTCTAATGAGAACCTGAAATTGTTCTCTCTGCTTCTGAGGCACATATTCAGTAAGATGAATATTTTTAATAAACTGAAGTCACATTTAGCCATCAGGATTTGATAATAAGCCACTCTGAACTACCAGGAGACCAACTAGCAATTCTTATGACCCAGTAGATCCAATCATTCTAGATCCTTGTCCAATGGTGTTGAACAGGACTAATGCAGTCTGTTCCATTCATTAGCAGCCTTGACCACCAGAGAGAATAAATACTGAGCCTCTGGCAGGGATGTAACACTTTTTGTAGACTCATCTATACAGAAGTGCAACAGTGGCTGGAGTTCACTGCACTCCATTTACCATAGAATAGAATAAGCAAAGCTTCACAGATGGGCAGAACAATCTTGCCCTGAGGTAAATGAAAGTTATCCAACAAGGAGTATCAGGAAATCCTATTCTCCTTTACCAGGACTTGTAAGGTGCCTGCTACTCTTTACAGCAATCTTGAAAGGCCTTAAAATCACTAGGACAGGATGCCAAGCTAGGCATGACCCTCACCTGATGAGCAGGATTTGCAGGAAGGTGAGGTTTCTTCCTCTTCCACTGGTTCCTGCTATAGAGGATGTGTCTGTGGGGAACAACCTAGATGCACTGGTTGAAGTTCCTGAAGCAAATTCTTGAGATAGCACTCTACATAACAAGGGTTGCCATAAGAAGCCCATGGTTTCCAGCAAGCGCACTTTAATGGGGCATAAAGGAATAATGCAAGATCCCAAAGTTATCCTTGCTATGGTAACCGGTGTATTTCTTGCTATGAGCTCCTTCTTCAATGTCAGTTTCTAGGGAGAAGAGTTGGAAGGTGGAGGAATCTCCTATATAGACACCTCTGAGTCAGAAGATGTTATCCAAATGGGGGAGAAGGGGTAATGGTGTAGGTACTGATAGTCAGACTGGTACGGGGCCCCAGAAGGAGACCTGCACATGAATAAATATTGGGGTTAGAAAGAGGCTGGTGAGGCAGTTCCAGAGAATCTTGTAACGGTGCCAACTTGAAGTCTCTCTCAAAGAGCCTGCGTGGGGACAATGTCAGTACCAGCTGGTGAGTCACCATCAAAGAAAAGGATGGAGGGTAAACAAACTCAGAGAAATGAATTGGTGCCAATGGGGAGTACCTCTCAGTATCTTCCAATAATGGTGGTTTGGGTTCTTTGAGGATTCAGAAGTCTTTGTGAAATAGGAGCCTGGACAATACCCGGACGTCTGGATGTGTTTTCTCAGGAGTAAGCATATGGGGTGGTGCCGAACACAGCACCAGAATAGGTATGGTACACTTTTCACTTCTGGCTATGAAAGACTGAACCAACAAGAACTTAGCCTTCATTTTGACATTCGGAGGCAGAAGCAGATGCCAGTGTTGGAAGCTCTCTAGATGACCTCTAGATATGCTACTGTGGTCACAGTACTGCAGGAAAGGGAGCCTCAACAATATCTGTGTTTGGACATGAGGTCTCTTGGGACCCAGATCAAGGAGGCGACCTTCCCTTTTTCATCCGATTCTGGAGAATAGGATCTTTTCTTGGAGACAGTCTGGGGTCTTTGGTTACCGCCGAAGCAGAGCTGGTCCATGTATTGGGGGTGATTCACTGCATGGATCTCAGAGAGCACTGCATAAATAGGAATATACGTTTTTCCTACCTCAATTTTTTACATCTGTTTTTAAATCTTAAGTAGACTTCACATTTAGAGGGAATGGGGATTTCTCCCAAGCAGCAGAGAGGCAGGTTGAATCTCCATCACTGCAAGGGAAGGACTTGTAGCCCATATGGAAAGGTTTGAAGTCCAGGGTCTTGGGCATAACCCACACGTGGGGCTGTTGATGAGGGCTGAGGGGTGAACCCAGAGACAAGAAGGGGTGAACCCTCTCAAAGCCTGAACTTGTGCTAATAAGAAAAAAACAAAAATGAAAAAGGCCTAAGAAAGCAAAGCGTAGCCAGTTGCATATTTCAGCTACTGGACACTGACACAGTGTTGAAAGCCACAGGGAGTTTACTGGGGGATGAGGGTGTCTAGGGGCTTGGCTACACTGGCGCTTTACAGTGCTGCAACTTTCTCACTCAGGTGTATGAAAAAAAACACCCACCTGAGCGCAGCAAGTTACAGCGCTGCAAAGTGCCAATGTAAACACTGCCCCAACGCTGGGAGAGCTCTCTCCCCGGCGCCAGCGCCGTGACCACACTCACACTTCAAAGCGCTGCTGCGGGAGCACTCCCGTGGCAGCGCTGTGTAGCTCTAAGTGCAGCCATACCCTAGGGCATAGATGCAGACCTGCAGACACCACTGACAAAACTCTCTGATCAAGAGTGCATGGGCAAGCAGCGTATACTGACGCAGAGCACTCACAGGGACACTACTCAAAGAAGAATGTGCGTGTGTTATTTCTACGAGTGAAGTGTCAGTCTGCCATGCAACGCCACATGCTGCAACTACTTTTCATGAATACCATAAAAATGTAATATGTACAGTGAATGAACATCCTCAGACATTACTCCGCTTGAGATCTTGTTGACTAGAGGCCAGTCACTGCTAGACAACTGTAGAAATGTTTTATTTCTGCAGCTTAATAGCTATTCTGCTTGCCAATCTCACAAAATCTTCCCACCATACGAGTAAAATGGTTAAACAGTCACAAATCTGTACTTGTTTAAGTTACTTTTCGTTGTACATGGACTTTTACTGTCGTCATTTCATTGCATGAACACAACACACTGCTGCAATACACACACATTTGTCTTCATCTCCTCAGCCCAACAAGGATTCATTAACCTTGTTGTGTACAGATTTGTCCATCTACTTCCAGGTTATTAAGATTGCTCAGCACGTGTTATTACTATTACTAAGAATATAACATACTCCCTTCACGTTAAAATTCAGTGGACAAAATACAGAATTGATAGCTGTATTTTTGCATTTCTTCAACAGCATTATTTAGAATTTAAACTAGATTTGAAATCAACTTTAACTGATTTTTTTTCCTGGGAAAACATGGTACAAACGATATTCTGCCTTCGCCTTCCCCAAATGCCACTACTTAACTCATTTTTCAGAAGCAAGTACAAGTAAATACCCTTCATGACCCAGCTCTCCACCCTTGCGTAACAGTGGTCTGACCCTTTCCATTGTAGCCCAGTATTCTTTCAATAAATTGCTACCTCAACTTTTTTAAAGTTGGCAATATTATAATGATTAAGCTCCTGCCAAAGAGTTTGACAAGAAATTTGTATACAACTTCATCTACCATTCCTTGAAATTAAACTTTCTGCTTTCACAAACCATATCGGACTTGTCTGTACCACATGAGGAATGAAATTAAACCTGGGGATTGGTTTAAGTGTTATGGAAGCCCCTATTACTGAGAAGGTTAAAGGACCTTTTAAAAACTAAATTATTTGTCCTTATTGCTTTTAAACATGAACCATAACATGTTTGAGAAGAGAGACAATGAGCCACTTTGCATGTATCATCTTGAAAAGCAGTTTGCATTGTCTTTGTGATTATGGTTTGATCACTGATTCAAATTTATATTTTATCAATGCTGAGCAGTTTAGCCAGGCCCACCTTGAATGTACCTGATTTAAATGAAATTTAATTGGGGATTAACTGACAGCCACTCTGTTAGATTTTACAATTTGTATTAGGAGGTGATTTTTTTTTTTTTTAAATCAACCTGGTTTAAATGTGATCTAATTGAGACTACTTCATTCGACTTGTTTCTTAATTTTTTAATGTAATAGTTGGATAGCATATTTTGTTTTGTGTTTACGAAGTTCCATTCAATAAACTTTGGTTATATGTTTATTATTAACCACATGTTTCAAATACAATTTTAAAGGCTATGTCTACACCATGCAGCTTTTAGCAACGTGCTTGTGCTGCTACAGCCATGCCGCAGAAGTCGTGCAATGAGCGACTCCTGCTGACAAAGCACTGTTCACGCTGGCGCTTTTCGTCGGTAAAATTTCTGCTGTTCGGGTGTGTGTGGGCGCGTGCATTTTTTTTTTTTTAACACTCCTGAAAGACAAAAGTTTTGCCAACTAAGTTCCAGTGCAGACAAAGCCAAAGCTAAAACTATTTGTCTTTTTTCTTCTAACTGATCCAGAAAGCAACTTGAGGATACAAAGTGGCACCATAACTGATCTTTAATGATTATATATCAGTGATTCTCACAGCACTATTACTGTGTATTACATATGCTTAAATATTCAAAAGTTATTTTCTTTGTTTCAGACAGACCGACCAAGTGAAGTTGAAGTAAAAGGGAAGTTACATTTTTTGGGCCATATATTTGCTCCGGAGGTGGCTCCCTCCAGGGGAATGTACTTAATATGCAAGACTACAGATGGACTCAGTAAAGCCATTCAGTTCATATGACATCCATGAAATACAACTTTTATCACACAACAGAAAGCCAGATACCAACAAAGATACCAGACATCACAGATTGACTTCAACTTTGAGTCACGAGACAAGCCATCTCCTGCATCTTATTTGCAAGTAGATATAGTGCCTTATTCTTTATCAGGGCATGGTAAATTTGATGACTGAAATGATATTTCAAGTGTTTTCCACCCAATTTTGAACATATCAGTTTTATATAATTTTTTTCAACAAACATCCAGTCTTCTTGCATCTTTGCTTTAAAACACATCCCCAACTCACAGGGAGGAGGAAGTATAGACAACAGGTGCTTGCAATATCTTATACTAAGTTTCTTGGGCTTAGTGTAATCACCTGTCAAAGAAGTTATTCCATTTATAAAAATTAATAGATTGATCCTAAAAAGTATTGGTAACTGTTCAGACTTCAGAATAACAAAAATTCTTTAATTGTACTTTCTGACCCCAGTTGCTACTGTTCCCCTTTCCTTATATAGTTGATGGCTCCTAAGGCCAATATTTTCCTTTAAAATGTCCACATGTAGGAATCCACATGTCTGATCCATCAATATGGGACATATTTCAATAGCAGTCATTGCTAACCACATATAACGTGTATTGGTCATCCACTGGAACCAGACAACCGAGAAGCAGTGAAAGGGCCTTGTTTTCACTAGGTCATAAGCCAGTAACACCTTTAAAATGCTCTACTATTAGAATATTAATTGTGTACTTAAATGGAAAAATTCATCTTTGGTTTTCATGAACACTTACCTGGTCCACGTAAATTCCATGGGCAGTGGATTTGCATCAGCATTACATCGGAGCTGAACATGCTCTCTTCCAATGAACCAGTTTCCATCATACCCAGTTACTGAAACTTCAGGGGCATCTATAAAATATGTACAATTTCACATGCCAATACTCAAAGTATGTTTTTTAAAAGGAGACATGCATTGTTTAGAATGGTATGTCTACATGTTATATTTAACTAACAGTATGGTAGTGCTTAATCTTCAATGAGCAGTGGTAGTCCTACCTGGAAATGACATGTATAAATGAGTGGTTGGCATCAGAGGCTTAACAAAGCATATCAGTGGGCACCATAAGTTTTCAGTTTGTCAACTGAAACAAGCTAAGACAATGATATATAGTCTTTACATCAACAATGCCAATTTTTAGCATAATGCAGTGTTAACGTCATTAGTTCAAATATACCAAATTCTGTGAACTCAAAAAATTCATATTACACAGTGGTAAATGATTTATTGCACATACGACATGAGTAACTTTTGGCTAATTATTTATACTGTAGTAGGCATCTGCACTGTGCCTACGTTAATACTACTAGTCAAACCAACAAGGATCTTTAGTGTATTCTGCGTTTAATTTTATTTCTTTTCAAAAGGACTCAAAAGACAACTAATAGCGATAATGGTTCCAATCTGAATCCCATCTTCCCAACTAATTTCAACTCCTCAGTATTAGCAGTCTTGACCCCAGAATCTCACCTAACCCAGCTGTAGAAAATGTCTGACAGTTTTAAATACACGCTTATTGTAAGCCTTCCACTGGTATGCTTGGGGAAAATGCATGGTATACTGCAGCATAATGTAAACATTCAAAAATAATTGACACATCAGTTGAAAGTCTGCTACAGTAAAAAGTAAGATATAGCACACTTAAGTAATATGAGATCAGAATTCAGAGTAGGATAGTTGTTCTGAGTCCAGGACAGCAGGCTCAACTACTTCCTCCAAATGCAGGTGGCAAGGAGAGCAAAACTTGAAATCTCTCTCTCTTCTCACTGAAGCCACATCTTTCCAACTTTTATATAGTTTAGTGTTATTAATTTATGTTTGAGGCATATTATGGATACTGGTTATTGCTACTGGGCTAGGCCAGAAAGGTTACTTTATAGAGACTGGCAATTTTTTTGTTATGCTTGTCTCTTCAGCTATTATCATTAATGGTGTGAGGATGCAGCTTTGTTCTCTACAAACTACACACTAGTGCAAATGACATGTAGAGAGTAGCAGTTTAAAAACTGGTAGCCTCTCTCAACATGACTGCTTTAGTATTCAGTTACTATTCATTTTATAATTTACACTTTTTAAAAAAGGAATAATTTCCTTCCTTATTTGTATATCAGGGCACAGGGCCTGGATGGAGTATTTACCGTTCTCACAACTTGCTTTTTATATTTATTTATTTATGACTACCCCAGTAAAATACTCAGATTCAAGTGCAGAGATCCAGAACTCAGTTGAAGACTGTTAGTATACATTAAAACAAAGCACTAAGCAGAACTATTTCTCTATCTATGCTCACCACAATTTTGTAAGAACACTAGGCAAGTTGTATGGGACTTCATAGTCATGACCTTATTTATAATTTGTTTTGGAAGGTGTTAAAGTTTATTCATTTCTAACTAATATTGGGGAAAAGATGCATAACTTAGTCTAAAGTTCTTTCCAAATTCAATAACAGACATTAAAACCAGCCACTCCAGTACAGATTGTTCTAAAAATTGTTAGAAGTTCATTGATTCAATGGAACAAATTTGTAAAGAATATTTTTGAAAGACAACTACAATTTACAAAGTTTTTAATAGTGGGTTTACTTGATAGGATACCATAAGGTTATGTTCGAGGAGGCTGTGTATGACCTAGTAGTAAAAGGCTAAAATTATGACCTATTCCATTTCAAATGTTTCCTGATTCCATGTTAATAATTTTACTATTGATAGCATTCTCAGACCATAAGTTTATTTATTATGGTATTTCCCAAGATGGCTGAAGGCAAAAATCAGTAATCCTACTTAAGTCTCAAGGTCATTCCCACCCCCAATACACCAAAATCGATTACAAGTGGTAAGCATAATAAGAAAAACAGTTTAAATTTACTGAAAACTCTTTTGGTCATGTGTTTATGCCACCAGCTAGTAACTGATGGTAAATTTTATTTTTTATTTTTTTTAATCAAACAGGTTACAGCAAGGGACCTGATGTTAGAAAGAAAGAAAAAGTATCTTTTTAAAATCCTTTTCACCACTCAGGTGCTTTTCTGAAGTAGTAATTAAGTTACTCTAACCCATCAATAGATGTAAACTACAATCTTTTTCTAGTCTCAGATCTACTTCCTTTCCCCCTCTCCTGTGCACCCATTCGTGTGTTATAGTTTGCAACTGAAAATGGATGTCTAAAGCTAAAATTTTGCATCCTTAGGAACCCAAATTTTTCTGGACTTTCGAAAACTCATCATATATTTCATAAGCCCAAATGGATGCCTAAAGTTTGTAATAGCACATCAGAATGACAAACATAGCATATAATGTAAAGTTTTAAGAAATTCGACTTATTTATGGTAAGTTAGAAGTTACTCTTCATTGGGTAACTTCTAACTGGAATTTATTTTGGGGGCAACTCTTGTCAAAATCAGCAATCCACCAGAACACAGTATTATTACTGGTCAATCTAAGGAGATACTCTAAGGCTGTATCTTACACTGCAGTGTGACTATGGGAGCGTGAAAAGGACTGTACGCCAACTGCTGCACTTCAACTCCCCTGTGTGGATGCTGTGGGTGTGAACTAAGAGGTTCCTAAATTCACATTAATGTAGTCCAGTTTCAAGAACCTCTTAGTTCACACTCACAGCAACCACATGGGGGAGTTGCAGCTCAGCGCTTGGTGTGCAATGCTATTCGCACTCCCATAATCCAAACTGCAAGGCACTGTAAACAAACTCTAAATTTGTTAGGGTTTAATCTGTGACCATCAAGACAAAGTTTTTCAGGTAGCCAGGAGCTCAACAGCAAAGGGCAAGAAAGAGGTCTTATTTTATTTGCTACTGAACTGAAATTTAAAATAGTACATATATGGCATACTTTTTGCTTGTGATATGCTAACAATAGTAAATATGCAGAATCCAAAACTATCTGGTCATACACAGAAACTTATTTACTGCAATAAAGACAAAAACAGAGGAAATCTCTGCATATTTCTACAGCTGAGATAGGTTATGAAAGTATAAAGAATATTCTGACAAGGTAGGCCTTAGGATCAAATAATGAGAGGGGCTTGGCAATTTATCATCTTCTGTCACTTATTTCTTTCAGGGATTTCAAGTTTAACAAGCCAAAAGATCTCTCTTAAGAAAGAAAATAGACTTCAAAGTGGAGGGATTCTCAAGTTATCCACTCTACCTCTAATACTTTCAGCACTGTAGTGAGTGATCTGGTTAAGCATAGTTACCCCATAACATTTTTTCATCACTGAAGTTCTTTGGGAATAACATGCCTTGTATTATTCCAAGTGTGATAGAAATGGCAACCACCATTCTAAGTATTTTTAAATACCTCAGTTCTTGTTGAATTTTGCTTATAATAAGTCCCTGTAAAGCTTAAGAGGAGGAATTGAATTTTCAGCTTCAACGTCTGAGTATTAGTTACATTTGTTAAAAAAAATAAGTCCATGAAGAAAAATATGAGGAATATAAATGAGTAATTAAATCAAGTTAATTAAAAGTTAAGAGGTAATGTGTCTCAGCAAGTAAGGCAACTGACTGGGTTTCAGGAGACCTGGGTTCTACTCCTGGCTCAGCCAGTGGCCTGCTACAAGTCCCTGATCAAATCACTTCACTCTTCCTAGCTCTGTTTCTCCCATCTGTGTGATGGGGCAATGATACTGACCTTCTTTGTATACTGCTTGCAGGTCTACTGATAGAATGTACTCTAAGCCCTAGTTGTAACATGACAGAATAACAGCTATAAAAGCAATAGTTAACTTGTTGTATACTTACATAGTATGTCCAGTGTGTAAGGATATCTCATCTCCTTCTCCAAAGCTGGATGCCTCACAACACAAGTTATGCGTCTTCCTCTGGCAAATTTGGTGGGTATGAGTTTGTACTGACTGACAACTGTTACAGTTTCATTTGGAAATAAAGTAGAAATGGATTCCACTTCTCCAAAACCTCCTTGCCACTCAATATCTGCACCAGGTTTTCCAGTGGCTGCTGTACAAATGGCTGCTATTGTCTGATTTTCACCATCTATTAAAGAGTTTGGTCCCTTTGTTAGGGTCACAATGGGTTCAACTATTGAAATAAAAAGTTTAAAGTATGTTTTCAGTCAAGACAGAAAAGTTTAATTAACTTCACTTCATTTCCTGTACGTACATTTTATCCCAATAGTTTACAGCTACTAACTCACTTTTAAGTCCGATTTGTTAACCAGAAGGTAAAACTGATGACACAATGGATACTTTAGAGTAATCTGAACAATTGACAGCTCCAACACCCCTGTGCTGCACATTGCCAGGGTGGACTGATTTAAAATCCAAGTGACATAAGTCAAATTTTAATCAGCAAGCAGGAATCCTTGTTTTAAATCATTTATTTTAATCTAGTTTTGCATCTGTACTTGATTTTCCCTCTCTAACGTAAGGTTGATGCTCATTGGTTGATAATCATTAAAATATATCAACTGCAACTAAATATAGCCTTTAGGCTACAATGATGGGACTGGTTTTACTAATCAGGAAGACACTATATTTTACACATTTACTTAAGCAATTCTGTAGCTTAAAAAAAAAAAAAAAAAAGTGAACTTTTTTTTTTTCAACCCAGCCACCCACCCCATAGAAATGTATGATGCAGTTATCTACAACTACACATCTCCTGCACCAGTGTCATCTTAGAACCCAAATCATCTTTGTTGTATACCTGAAGTGCTATCACCTAGCTAGTTTCATAGATATCAAGGTGGGGTTTTTTTTGTTTGTTTTTAGTTAAAGAGCAAGTAGTACTAAAGATTCTTGCTCCACAAGCTATTAAACAAATCAGACCATGTTATGTCCTTTAGCTTACTTTCTTTGATATACCTCTACCTTGATATAACACTGTCCTTGGGAGCCAAAAAAAAAAAATCTTACTATGTTATAGGTGAAACCGCATTATATTGAACTTGCTGTGATCCACCAGAGTGCGCAGCCCCGCCCCCCCTCCCTGAAGTGCTGCTTTACCGCTTTATATCTGAATTTGTGTTATATTGGGTCGCATAATATTAGGGTAGGGGTATAGTTAACAGCGTGGCTTGCAGCATTATGCTCTGGCCATACAATAGATTATTTTTACTACTTAGAACTAAGCTTTTTTTTCAGGTTTTATTAATTATTTATTTAAATAAATACAACTATCAAGACAATCAACATGCAAAGACCCAACATCAGGAAAGACCTGAGAGATGCCCAATAATCAATGCTGTCCAGGAAGGCTGAACTCATATACATTAAGGGAAGCTTCTGAAGAAATCAAACTTAAGTGCAAGGAAATTTAGTCTACTTATGAATGCTATGCCAGCTACAAATGAGATTGATTTCACTCTCACACTACAAGGTACCAAGGGGGAATATCCAACTGCCTAACATTTTGTGAACTCTGTCCAGAAGCATCTCTACTGCAGTTTATATTTTAAAAAGAAAATAAGTTAATACTGACTACTGTAAGAATTAAGTCAAGGTATCACTTAATTTGTATATTTTATTTATAAATTATGCTTAATTATGCATCTGCCTAGTGAATACAATAAGTTATCCATCAATTCTTGACCTAATGCAGAATTCTTACTTAATCCAAGTGTAGTCTATTGTTTAAATAATGTCACTTGCAGACTGAGAGGTTAGTAACCTTGTACAGTAACTCGAGTTCTTCAAGGTGCATCCCCCTATACTTATTCCACTTCAAGTACATATTTGACATTTTCAGTAGCAGTGCCTGTTCAGAACACACATGTGGCTCCAGACCTCATGTCCCACATCGAGGATGCACAAAGCAACACAGGCAAATGGCCCTCAGTTCCTTCTCTATCATTAGGTCCCAAAAGACAAGACTGCAAAGCGGGGGTGGGTGGGAGCAAACAGTGGAGCACCTATCTAGACATCTAAGAACTTCAGTTCCTGTAAAATTAAACAACCTCGCCTTTCTCAAGTAGTGTCCTGATGGGTGCTCACTTCAAGCAACCAGTATCCATAGGAGAGAACAGCTTCAGAGAGTCGGATTTAAGACTGTTGACAAAACAGCACTGTCAATAGCAGCATTTGATCTGGAAGTGTGTACCAAGACTCATTGTTTGGAAAAACTGAACTGACGGCCAAATTGCGACTTTGAAAATTTCAGTGACTGGCACACTTTTCACAGCGCCATAGAAGTGGATTGAGATCTAGTTGAGTGGGCAATTACTCTAGAAAGGGACAGAACATTAGGATCTCCTAACAAGTCAGAATATACCCAGAAACGCATTTTGAAGTCTTTTGGGTGGAAAGCGTAGATCCTTCTGATCTGTCCATAAAAGAAACAGTCAGTTTCTAAATGGTCTTGCTCTGTCCAGCTACAAAAGCTAACACCGTTCCAACATTCAGCATATGGAATGCAGATTCTTCCCTGGACTGGTGTGGCTGGAAAATGGGGGGAACCACACACACAAAGGAAGGTATATTTGCCTGGTTAGTGTGGAAATCAAAGAATGTTTTAGGAAGAAGTTTGAGATGAGGTTGTAATGAATTTTTTTCCTTAATACTGTGAAGGGAGTCCAATATTAATGCCCCAATCTGGCCCATAGGCAGAAGTGATGCCATTTTAATAGGTAAGTGGAACAGAAAACACCTAGCTAGAGGCACAAATGGAGGTTTCATGAGGCAGTTAAGGACCAAGTTCAAATCTAATACCAGAGTAGGTTAGCTTATTTGTGGGAATAAATTTATCAGTGTTTTAATGAACTCCGTCATTGTGGAGTAGGCAAATACTGAAGCCCCCTCCACTGAAATGGAAAGTTGTGATTACCACCAGATCTTTGACAGAACTCAAACTAAGGTCTGACCACCTTAATTCCAAAAGATTATCAAGAACAGCAAAGAAGGAAATGAGTAGGAAAAACTGCCAGTGAAAACACCAGTGATGAATTCTCTACTTTTCAAAGTAGCTAGCTCTGCTATAGATCTTTCTGTTGTTTAACAGGATCTTGTGTACCTCTATCAAGTAAGAAACCTCTATTCCCCAAGAGCCATCGAGGAGTCAAGCTCTGAGAGGAAGAGTGCCCAGAACTGCGGGATAACAAATGGAGAATGATTGGAAGGAGCAAGGAGCGACACAAAGTGAGACAAATCAGTTAAGGAACGTCTCTTACCCAAATTGGTGCAATTAGGACAACCTTTGCTTTGTCCTGTTTGACCTTGTTCAGCACCTTCAGGGGCAATGGGTTATAATAAATAAAATATATGGGTATACCTATCTCATAGAACTGGAAGGGACCCTGAAAGGTCATCGAGTCCAACCCCCTGCCTTCACTAGCAGGACCAAGTACTGATTTGATAAATATGCAGAGAGAAGACCCTTTGTCCAATATGTGAGAAATGTGGCCCCTATGACCTCCTCCTCTTCCCACAGAGAGCAGAATTTCACACTTTATTTTCACAGTGGTTGCAAAGAGGACCACTTCCAAGAATCACGAGGTTAGGAAAATATGCTCGAGTCGGAGAGTCGCACTCACACCTGCAAACCTGGGAGAAGTGCCTGCTCAGGTTGTTGGCTCTGGTGTTTTGTACGCCTGGAAGGTAAAAGGGTGAGATGAGCATGGACTTCATTGTACATCAGTTCCTTAACTTCACCAGTTCTGCACAGAGGGATGCTCAGCCCAGCATATCAGCCCTCATTTCATGATGTATATAAAAACACCAATGCTATGTTGTCTATCATGACCACGGCAGACTGGTTCCTGAGGAAGGGAGTAAGGTGTATTCAGGCATTCCTGACTGCTCTTAATTCCTGGAAGCTGATATGGAGACAAGTGCTGGGCACACTACTGGCGCTAAGTTGTGTCTCCCCCTATATGTACTCTCCACCCCATGAGGAATAATTTGAAGTTAGTGATGGCAGGAGAATGGGTGAAGGGAACGCCTGTACATACTTTGGACAGGTCCTGCCACCAACTGAGTCAACCCTATACTCAATGAGGGATAGCTGCAGTCTAGACAAGATAGTACTTGTTCTGAGCCATCCCTGGAAGCAACAAAGATGTAATTTGGCATGCTGTGTCACAAAAGGTACAAGCTGCCATGTGTCTTAACCAGATAATTTCTTGACAGTCTGTGGACTTAATTCAAATAAGTGTGGTTTGTTAGTATCAAATCTGTACCTGGTATGATATGCTTTGGCTTTTATGGCACACAGAGAATATCCTATGAATCCAGTTGCAGTGGGGTCAAAGTGGATTGTTTGTTTGTTTAGCTCAACTCCTAATGAGTGGAAAAGGAACACAGCTGTCTTTACTATAGAGACATTTTTGCTGAAAGAGTGGCCTTGAACAGACAATTATGAAGCAATGGAAAGACAACCATCCCAGCTCAATGAAGGTAGACTGCTGCCAGGGCCTTCAAGAATACCCTCAGGGCAGAAGAAACTGATGGGAAGCACAATACTGCATGTGAGCCTTGTTGACAATGAAATGAAGAAAACATCTCACGGGGGGGGGGGTGAATCACGATACGAAAATACACATCCTCAAGATTAAAAACCAATCCCTAGAATACAACTGTCATGGTACAATCCCCACTCTGAACCTTAGCGTCCAAGAGATGTGGGATACCAGCATGTATTCCTCTAAGCTTAATCACCAGCTTAGAACCCGTAGCGCTGCCACCAACCAGGAATTCCAGTGCCTGGTACACTCTGGTCCCCCCCAAAACCTTGCCCGGGGACCCCTAAGACCCAGACCCTCTGGATCTCAACAAGAAGTAACCCTTCCACGTTCTCTCCTCAGGTTCCCCTCCTGTGGCAGTTACCCTGGAAGAATTACTGCTGATTCAACTCCTTGAATCTCAAACAGAGAGGAAATTCACCCTTCCTCCTTTTTCTCTTTCCTCCAGAACTCTTCCTGAGAGGACAGTAGATTCCTACACGCAGAAATTAGCTCTCTCTCTCCATTCTCCTTTCCCACCTTCTCTGGTGATCCGACCCGTTTCTGCGGGTCTCACAGCTACAACTCATCAGGTTCTTAAACAAGACCTTTAATTAAAAGAGAGAAAATAGTAACGATTATCTTTTGTAACTTTACTGGGATCGTACAGAGTTTTTTAGCTATAGGCACTGGGATTACCATCCAGCTAGTATCAGTACAAATTAATCCTTTCAGCAAAAATCCCATTGACTCCTTCGCCCAATGCATTGCAGATAAGCAAACAAAATAGCTCTCGCTTTAATCTATTTAGTACTCATATTTTGCATCTATAAGACCTGTTCAGGGGAGATTGCGAAAGACCTGAGTTGCTCGTTGATTCCCTGAGCCCAGAGTGCACAGCACCTCACGGCACGACACACAGAAACTTCCCTCCCTCAAGATTTGAAAGTATCCTGGCTCCTGATTGGTTCTCTGGTCAGGTGACAACCAAGCTACTGAACTTGTTAACCCCTTGCAGTCAAGGAAATAGAAAGTACTTCTGTGCTATTAACTTTTCTTATCTGTTTATGACAACAACATTGGAAAAATACCTGTGAATGGCACCATTCTGAATTTCTGCATCCAGAGGGTTTTTTGGGACCAGAATCCCTTCCCTCTGCTGGACTCAAACAGCTTCTATAACCCTTATACATGACAGAAATGACTTCTAGTCTCAGCAAATGCTCATGAGCTGGGCCCCTGAAAAGGAACAAGGAAGGAGGGTGAACTGGGGAGACGGGAGATGAAATGTATGGAATAACCTGAGGTTATAAACACCAAAACCCATTTGTCTACAACCAAGGCCTAAGGGGGAGGGCATGTAAATAGAAATTGAGTTAATGGCTGGAATGTAATAATTTTAATCTGCACATTTATATATGCAGGTGATATCGTCTCTGGGGTCTGCTAGATGGTCTTGGAAGATTCCAGTAAAGTCTCATTTACTCACAATGCCACTTGATAGAAGGCTGTTATGTGTAGAATATCTAACAGCTTATGATGGGACTCTTCAACCTACTCTAAGTAGATCTTCACTTAGGCAATTCATTCAATTAGCTCTTGAAACAGCTTGGCACAATCTGTCAGAGAAGTTGGGAGAGGCATCACAGCCTCATGTGGCGAAGATAAGGAGATATTAGTTAGCACGGTGTCCTCCCTGTATGTTTTTGCCCTCAAAGAGACTCTTCCTGTGCTTGAGGCAGAAAGAACAGAAAAGCATCTCCCTTGGTGATCCTCACGAGAAAGGCAAGGAGCTCTTGAAAACTGTTAGTGACATGGATCCCAGAGAACGCATTTTTCGTTTTATCACTGAAAAGGTCTGCTTCTTCAAAAAGGGAGATCCTTAAATGGTGTTCTGGACCTCCCTCGGGAAACCACAAGACTGAAGTCATGAGTCCCTGTGCATCATGAGCCCGGTGGCCAAGGAATGGGTACTCCTGAGGGCATTCTGTGCCAAAAAAATAAAAATTCTGCACACAGTACTTTAAAATTCTGCAAGTTTTATTTGTCAGTAAATAAATGCAGAGGCTCCAGCATGGGAGCAGGGAGCACAGGCCACTGGCTGCATGGAGGTGGGAGATCACCCTGCAGATCTCCCACCCCCCCAGACACAGACTCAGTGGTGAGGCTGCACCTGACTGAGACAAAGCACAAGGCCTGGGCCTGCCCAAGAAACACCTTGGGGCCCTGCCCCTCTGCCCCAGGTGTGGAGCAGGCAGGTTCAACCAGGCAAGACCCAAGTGTGGAAGGGCTCAGTTTCAGGGGGATACAGGTATGGATTGAGAGGATTCTGTGTGGGAAAATGTGCACAGGCAGCTCAGTGGGGAGGAGTTGTCTAGATTCACAGAGGCTTGTTGGGGGAGTTCCAGGTGCAATAGGACTCTGAAAGGGCTTTCAGGTGAAGATGGCTGGGACTCAGCAGAAAGGTCTGGGTACTAGGGGGGTTGGGTACAGCTACTTGGAGGGTGGGAAGTCAGTGGCCTGGGGGTCTGGATATGGGGGCTTAGGGTGGTGCAGGGAGTGGGGCTCATCAGGGTAGGGGTCTGAGTTCAGGGAAGCTCAGTGGGGGATGGGCTGGATGCAACAGTAAAGGTCCAGAGGCAGGGGGTCCGGGTGCAGGGGTCTCCAGATGCAGGGGGCTGAGGAAGTCTGGTGTGGTGGTGTTCAGATATGGAGAGCTAGGGGGGTTTTGAATGTACAGGTGAGGCTCGAAGGGAAGTCTGGGTATGAGAGGTCCGAATACACATGGGTTGGGCGGATGGGGGAGCAGCTCCCTGTAGTGACCTCTCCCCTCACAGCTGAGGAGCAATGGGGGCAGGAAGCAGGGGCGGATGCTGAGCTTCCTGCATCTGGGGGAGGTTTCTGGGGGTGGTCTGAGACAGCTCCAGCCACTCCTTGCAGGGGAAGAGAAAGTCCTGTCCTCTCCTGTCTCCAGCCTAGCCAAGACTAGCAGGCAATACCAACTCAGGGTTGGAGCCACTGGCTAGGAGGTCCCCAGCCCTGTGGTGATTTACTTCTGCACCGGCTGCCCAAAATGATGTACCTGTGCAGCTAGGGAGTGGTGCGACACTGCTCTTGCAGCTTTTCTTTGCTTCCCTGTCAGAAAGCCATTTTTTCTGCAGGAAACCAAATAAATCTGCAGGGGACATGAATTCTGTACACTCACACAGAATGGGCTGCAGTGTCATCTGGAGGGCCAACTTTGCCACTAATTTTCCTTCATTCATTAGGGCCTAGAGCTGGCCCTGGTCATCTGCAGAGCACTTGTACTTAAACTCTGCCAGCCTTCTGTATGCGGTAAAGTTGTACTTAGCCAGCAGAGCCTTGTCGGGTGGGGTACATATCTGCAGGTGCGGACATGCCCACTCCAAAGCCACTTGAATGACCAATAAATTAGAAGCCAGGTGTATGAACAGGAAATCAGTCTCTCTATCCGGCACAAAGTACTGTTTCTTGGATCTTTTCGGGATGCTGGTGTATGCCTAACGATTTGGGCTGGTTCCAGAATGGCCTTGTTTATAGGAAGGGCCACATGCTCTCTCCCTGTGGCTGAAAGATGTCCAGGAGACTATGTTGGGGGTTCTGGAATTCCTCCAGTGGAATTTTTAAGTTGGTAGCCAATCTCTGCAGAAGTTCTTGGTACCACCAGTGGTCATCTGGTGGAGAGAGCAGCAAAAGGAGGACCACCTCATCTGGTGATGAGGCAGCGTCATCTGGGACTGGCAGTACTGATTCCATGTCTTCCTTCCCTCATACACCAAAAGAGCTGGTTGGCATGCTGAGGAGCAATAGGATCCTTGCAATGGCACTGGCTTGTCTTTGGTACACGACCCATGGGCTCCAATAGGGTCAGAAGGGTCCATCCATCTGGGAGGGCCAATGGGGAAACGGTACCAGGCTTCTCGGGAGATGGTGGGGTGGCGGGAAGAGAATGTCATAGCCAGACAGATAAAGAGTGCTTTGGCTGCTTGTCCAGGCTCCTATACAGCAGTGGAAATGTCAATGGGGCTATGTCCTGAGACTCCTGAGCTAGATAATGGTTCTTTCAGAAATGGCAGAACTATCAGTACCAGAGGGCGCGGTCCAATGGATGGGAAAGGGGCCTCTCCCGTGGCAGGAGCAGCAGTTCTTTGTGATGTCCCCACACCTGAGGATGAATAGATGAGTCCATGAGGAGTAGACACTGCAGGTACAGCAGCAATACCTCCTCTGGTATTAGGAAAGTCTCTACATCCTGAGTCCACGGGGTGCCTGCTGAGACTCCAAAGGGACCTGCCTCAGCATGTTGGTGAGGCAGCACTGACAGAGCGTCCAGAGATATGCTTATAGACTGACGCTTTAAGTTTCCCAGTACCGAGGTCACCACTGGTACCAATATATCCTGCTTCTTTGCTTTACCCTCCAGCTGGGGGGCCTTCAGAATTGGTTCCGCTGAATCCAAGTGCTGCATCTTACCTGACCTAATAAAGGTAGGGGAGGGAACCAATCTTTTATAAGCAGTCCACTGTGTGGGTCTGCTGTTATGCCCATAAGAGTGTTTCTTAGTCTTGCGGTGAGGATTGTCCTTAGGATTCAGCGTCAGCAGCTCCACACAATGGCTCGTGCTCAGAGGGGCACTACATATCAGCGGAGGCCACTATACAGGGGAGTCTCCTTGGCCACAATCCAAGTGCACCAGAGGCGTCATTACCTCTTCTATAAGGAACCTGCAGAGATGGGGCTCACAGGCTACTCTAGTTCTGGGTTGGAAGGCCTTACAGATGCCACACTTCACCAAAATGTGTGCCTCACCCAGACAGTAGAGGCACCATTAATATTCGTCGCTAATGGAAAATGAATGAACATGAAAGAGTTCTTGAAGCCTGGGATCCTTGGCATTGTCCCCAGGTGACAAAGGACTGTGTCCCTTGACCAGGGAGATGTTTACTATACTAAACTACACTATGAAAATGACAAAGCTATTTACACATGTGCACCCACATGTGGAATATACATAGGGATCATCAACAGTTCTTCAAGTGCTCTCTGGGTCTGAAACAGCACATTGGCAGAAAAGTGAGCACCTCTGATAATACATCTTCCTCATGCTTGCATCTTAACAGCAATACGTTCCATCGCAGAAATTTAAGAGGTTAAAGCTACCAGACAACACAACCATGAACAGAATTGCTCAAAGCAGTAAATATATACAAAATGAATATGGAATTTATTGTTCACTGAGATCAAACAGAGGCTATATATATCTCTTGTCTCGTCCATGAATGGTTTGTTCCAGTAGCCCACTTATCGTCAGATTGTCCTGGTTCCTCAACATCTGGCGCGACGTCCGAGCCGGCATGACTCTCCTAGTTCGTGTCACTCTCATATTTGAGGTAGGCAGGTGAAGCGTTAGGGGGTCTTTTGCCCAAGGACCCCTA
>NC_133769.1:172168505-172180653 GCF_003597395.2 Chelonoidis abingdonii | reverse complement strand
GTCCAGAAGAGTGCAGTGCTAGGAACAGCTAAGATACTGCGCAGAACCCTCAAACTCCCAGGCCTCTGGTAGAGGACCCGAGGTTGAGGAAGACACATACCACGCATAGGGGTGAGAGGGGAATTTTATATATATATATATTTTTTTTTATTTTTTTATTTACAGGAGAAAACCATTCCTTTTATACTTATCACTTATTTTCTAAAATCCTTACAGTTTTAACAGCTTTTAAGCTTTCTGATCCATTGAATACTACTAGATTTGTGACATTTTTTCTTAACAGGACTAAAAAGCTCAAGTCAAAACTCTACAATTTGGTAAAATCTAGTCCAAGTGAGGCAACTAACATTTCAAGTAGGCAAAACACACTTCCTCAAGAAAAGTATCAAGGCTGAAGGTAGAAACCATCCTGCTCAAGATGAAGCCTACAGGAAACCTGAGGAAGAAAAGGAAGCATGGGGGAGACTTAAATGCTAAATTCTTGAGAGAAGGGCTTGAGGGGCTTACAGTGCAATGTAACTAACTCACCTAACAAATAATAGCAACAAGGCACTATAAATTAAAGCTTAGACAGTAATAGACTATTCTACAGTCCACACAGACATGGGGAGGAAGGAACAGATCTCAGTAATACATCAAGACTTGATCAGACACTGCATTCCTGATGAATGGATGGCACCTAATGATAACTCATTTTAACACTTTCTCAGGTTAAGAGCAGCAGCTAAAAAATTAGCACTTGAGAGAGTCAAGTGCTGATCACAGCCTATCTGGAAACTGAAGTAGGATTCCTGATTTAAGACAGGACTTTGGAGAAGAGCTTTTTGTCTCACAACACATGGTCATACTTGAACTCCACCAATATTTAAGGACATCTCACTTTACTGGTTAAGTCAAAGGTTCCCAAGTTCACACCTCCCAAATACCTGCCCATCAGTTACAGGTTAAAGTCAAAATGTAGCATGACTTGTGTCAGGTCTAAACTCAAAACACGTATTGTTCTCATGTTACTATAGTCCTGGAGACTTTCTATCCAGACAACAACATCTGTCTCATGGGTATTACATAATGCACCATCCCTAAGTCACAATCACAGTCGTGTCTCTCCTTACAATGACAGTCTGAAGGGCAGAGGCCTTCCTGATTGACCTTATGACAAACAACTGCTTCATATCCAACTATTTTTCAAGGTGCCTCATTCCTCCCCTCACCAGAGGTCTGCGGTTGACAAGCAATTCTTTTGTGCCTTACTTAACATGGAACGCTTTACTCATTCAGCCTTTTAAATTAATTCTTCACTGAAGAAAAAAACCTGAGAAACTAGAAACAGGTTACTTCAAATGCAAGCTGTTGAAAATATCACACAAAGAAAACAATAGTCCATATTTCACAGAACCAGTTCTATGACTTACTGTGCTAGTAGAGTAACTGGGAGACAAATACTAACTTAAAAAATTAGTTCTAGAGCTACGTTACAGTCATTGCCACACCAAACATGTCCCTGTGTATTAAAACTAACATTATTGCTTAAAATGCTTAAGATATATTATTCAGCTATTTTCAGTAATTTCTCAATCATACTAACAGAGGTTTCATCAAATATTTTTATTTTGCTTAAGTACAGCTGGCCTTTTTTACAGAACAGTTGTTATAGCCAAGAGCAAAGTTACTTACAGAATGGAAACAATGCATAATTTTACCTCACATTGGTGAGGGTTTGTCTACACCTTTTCTTCCATGTATGAATCTCCAGTTGGAGTTTTAGTTAAAATTACTGAGTTTAGTTATAGTTTACTTTTAAATTTATTTTAACCATTGTTCATGGCGTTAAAATCAAACAAATAAGAAAACAAACAAAGTGGATTAGTAAGACAAGGCCTCAGTTAAGTTTTTACTTCAAGCATTTTAAATACTCAATCTGAGGGGAAAAAATTATTACTTCATATTTGCTGAAGTGCCCTCCCTAATCCTTTAATGAGTCATTACATTTCTTTTTAAACTAGTACACAGCAATTTACTTATTTCACCACCAAAAGCCTTTCTATAGTCATTTAGTATCTCATCAGATCAATACACCTGAAACATCCTGAACAGAGCTCCGTTAAATTACATATTGATTTTTCCATTCAAGTCAACAGCTATATTATTTATTTAAAATTTCAGGACAAACTTTGTTAAGTTGTTTTTTGCCTTTAGTTGAATTGTTTATAAGCCGCCTTCTCAAAATTTAGAAATAAAAATGCTTGAAATTTCTCCCATTCATGTGCAGTTTATTTTAAGCGTACTAGAACGTTAAAATTTGCTTTTAATTAACTGCACTATTTTAGCACATATCTGTCAAACATTTGAAGTAGTAGCAATTTCATCTCAGCCTGTTGTAACCCACCAGAGAACCTCTTCACTCAGCAAGCACTGACCAGTATATTAATTCCGTCACTCAATGTTTATTTTCTCCTTCTTGCACCTAAGGCCCAACTGTATTACCTACCTTTTCTTTTTTAATGCACACACTATTCTCATCATTTGGATTATTTGACAGAATGCTTTGCTTTTGTGATTTAAAATATACAAGCTCTCCCCAAATCACCAAGAATGACTTTGAATCAAAAGGCTTGTAGAGCTCTCATGGATGTGACTAAGTCAGCCAAGAGGACTGTTGAAGTAAACTTGAGTTGGAAGAATAAGTTATATACTTTTGTAAGTCACAGCATTAAGAAATTTGATCACTTCCTTACAAAGCTGGAGCCCACTAACAATATTTGAAACATTTGTCAAATCCCACTACTGCACTTTCAGTGCACAGTAGGAAAGTAAACAGTCAGTCGGTATGTGGCAAGATAGTGTGCTGTAGATTCAGACCCCAGCTTGCCACACATGAAGTCTCCATGTAGCCAAGTCCTATGAAGTTTGTTTTGCTTTTTGTGGCGTTTTTTCGGGGGGTAAAAAAATCAAAAATATTAAGAAGCTAACATACCCAATACAGTTACAGTTGTTGATGACTGAGCATTTCCTAGTGGGAATGTAACTGCTTTGCATACATATTCTCCTGAATCAGAGAAGCTTATATTGTTTAGGATGATAGTTGCATCAGTAAGTGAGTAGTTCTTAAAGGACACTCTTCCTCGGTATTCTCCTTGAACAGAAAACCCATATTCAGGATGATGAACAGCAATGGTCTGTGTACTTTTACCATGTACCTTCTCCCATGAGATTTGTGTTATTGTTTCATTTATTTCAATTATGCATTTCAGCGTGACATTCTTCCCCCAAACTGCTGTTACATGCGGATCAACAACTGGTCCAGCAAAGGCACCTAAAAACAGAAATGTTATGTTAGTTGAGTTTCATCAAACTTTAGTATCAAATATAAAGGCAAGTAATTACCTTTAGCTGTAATTTTTCCATTTCATTTAAAACCTTAATTTATTACTCTATAGCATTATAAATTCCCTGGAGGCAGGTTTTAGGGACTGATGCACAGAAGAGAAAAACCAGCTCCTGGGTTCCCATGCTAGAGCAATGTACTTCATTACCAAACGCTAATAATTAGATTTGGCAGAAACTGATTTTTGTTTTTGTAACTGAAGAATTATGTTTATTTTGAAAAAGGTTGAAAGATCAATTTTAATGTCCATATTTGCATGAAATTATGGCCATGTCAGGATAATTATAATGAGTAAATGTTGAAATTCAAACAGTTGAAGCTTTGTAACCATTAAAAACACATTATTTTGACATGTGACTTTAACAAAGTAAATATCCTTAAATCAAATTCTAATAAAAGTTCTTAAGCAGCATTCTTATTACTTTACCTATCTATAAATCGTGATAATCAACAGGGATATTTGTCAGTCTGTGTTTCTATGGTGAAACCAACATTTACTGATTAAAAAGAGAATGCAAGTGAAACGTGCAATGCCATATGATAAGTCTGTGGCCAAGTCAGACACTGAATTTTTGTCATCCACCACAAGACTCTTTTCTCCAAATTCTATCTTGTCTTAGTGTTCAGGGAAGCTCCTAACAGCCAATAGGCAGTCAGAACTGTTAATGTCTTCTCTCAGCTACAGTCTGTCCTGCTTTCACTCCCCATTTTCTTCTGCTTAATACTCATCTACACTAACTTTCACTCCACCATTCATCAGTACTTAGTCCCAATCCACTGTTTTACAAATTAGCTTCGAGTGGGCCAGACACCTCACTGTTTTTTATTAAAAGTTCTACAATACTTACTACTTGATGAAGTGTTCAGGACCAAGATAAATAGTTTTAGAAATTAAGAACAGAGCTCATTCTCAAGGGCCATAGCTAATTTGTGTGTCACTGTACATAGAACAGCGTTTCTCAAATGTGGCCACCAGTGGATTTTTTTTGCAGCCACAACAGCTTACATAGCACAGGCAGAGAACTGGGGGAGGCAAAGCAATGGCCCCTCCCTGCAGCACCCAGCTGTTTCTCCTAAATAGCTGTTACCAAGCGCAGTGCAATGTGCCACCTGGTATTCATGCTGGTGCTGCCAGAAGGGATCGGTGCCTTTCACCATGAAGCCCCCTCTCCAGGCAGCTCTTCTGGAGACATGTGGGGCCACTGTGCATGTCCCTGGAAGCAGCTCTCGTCAGTGGAAGTGACTGCAGTGATCAGTCACTAGGACTCTCTCCTGGGCAGCTCCCCGGCTCCCGCCTACCCAGGAACAGATAGCCTTGGACTCCACCAGTAGCCAGTGAGATCCCGGCCCCACTTCCCCAAGGTAGGCTCTCACTGAAGGGCAGTGGGAAGCAGGGATAGAGAGATGGATGTGTCAGAGTGGCCCCCAGCAAGAGTTGGCACTCTGAAGCCATCAGAAAAAGACCTAGAACATTAAAACTAATTTAAAGTGCATTGGAAGTATCAGGAGTTTATTTTTTCCCCGTTTTCAGGTGCTTGTATACACACTGTAGTGGATTCTCAATATCTGAGCTTCAACTATTTAAAGCAATCAGTTACTATAAGTCACTGCAGAGCACAGATGTATTATAGTTATCAATTCAAACCAAGGACAAAAATTTGAAGTCAAGTCAGATTTCAGATCCAGTGCACAAGCAGCATCAACTTTCAATTTCTGTATCTGCTACAGTGATGAAGTTTCAAAATAAGCAAGCACTCTAAATAAATCTAGGCTCTTAAAAGGTACTGCTAGGTGTTCAAAATATGCTAATCTACTTTATGCAATCTGCTGTATCTTTTCTGAATAAAGACGTACTCCTATTTTTTCCTGGGTTACCAGGAACTATTTCACAAGGGAGTACGTAAAATTATCAATATATGTTAATTTCATGTTACCAAGTCAATCTCATGGTGTAGTCCAAATACTTTATTTCCAACAGAAAGCTACAGTGATGCCTATTCAATTAGAGAATTATCATGCCTGCATAAGTGTTTTGTTTCAGTATGTGTTCTCGTTAATGTGTAATGGTGCAGTTAAATACAGTACTACATCTATACTAAGAACGGGTTTTTTCTGCCTTGTTGTTTTTCTACTAGCAAACCCAGTATTTGATATTTTTGTGCACAGACCTTTCACTGTAGCTTTAACATGATAGTTTGAGTTTCATCCATTATGCATTCACTAGAGTGAGACACCCAACTCTAAGCTATGATTGCCTGGCTAGTTTTACAAGCACTACAGAAGCAAGGGTTTGGGGGTTTCTGTTTTTTTTTTTTTTTTAAAAAGCACCTGGCTTGACTGAGGATTGTGGCCAATCATACACAGTTTGAGAGCTTGGCTGCTGCCCACGTTGGTGATAAATTGCTAGCTTTTCCAGTACTGAAGATAGACATCACATTTGGAAGGCTATTAGCACAGATGCAGTGGTGTCTTAAGAAATCTGTAGATGGCACAAAAGTTGGACTCAGAGCAATAAACTATTGTTGCTCTTATTCGTCTTACTGAGTTTGAGTGGCAACTCTTATGACCAAACACTAGATGTGTGTCCAAATTGTTTAATGGCTCATTTTTGCCAACAGAATGGATAAAAAAGGGTAAGAACTGAGAGTTGTTGCAAGACAAAACACAAATAATGGGGAAACAACCAAGAAAAAATACCAGTTGTCCTGAATAGTAGTATATTTTCCCCAGTAAGTGATGCTGAATGCCAAAGTAAGATAATGAGAGCTTAAGACTTACTATACATCAAGGCACTGTTCTCTACCAGAAACAGAAATGTGAAAGCCTCCCACTGCATCAAGGCAACTTTCATTGGGAACTGAGGGGACCGTAGCCATACATTTGTACTCTGTGTCCGTTACGGGAAGATTATTTTTATCCTTTATACAAGATGTTTGACAGCCATGCTGTGCAGGATTTCAAAATGTGAGCCTCTCAACTTTGGTAAAAGCAGTGCTTAACACCTCTAAAGTCAGGCTACTTTTACATCTCCAGACAACAAGCTACACTGAAGCTGAGTTAGGATTGTGAACACCCATCAGTAACTCTACAGATAAAGTAATGTTCTAATTAGATCAAAACCAGTTTTTACAAACTCAGGAAATACACAATTATGGTTTAGCTTCCATAGGTTGAATATAAAAAGAAGTAGATACAGCATTTTTAACTGACTCTTTTCTTCCCTATAGTGATAGCAAGTAATAATTAAGCACCTTTATTTTTCATTAACTTACTTTTAATGTTTTATGACAGTGCTCCAATACCTCTATCAGTGTTGGGGCCACTGTGTGGAGAGTGCACTAAAGTGGGTCAGACAATCCCTGCCCTGAAGGGCATCCCTGTATTTAAGAATATGATGGCAGCCATTTTGACAAAGCTCACTGCAGAGTATTATTTGTCAGTCCACATTGAAGGATAAACTTTCAGCCATGAAGAACAAGACTACTAATCCTTAAAAATCTTCAAGTGAAGCCAATATGACACTTTGAGCTGTAATTTCATCCTAAGTATGCTATGTCTGTAATGCCCTTAGGAGAATTATTTAGGATTTACAGCATGCTGTATAGGATCCACTTTAAAAGTGAAACTTTGCTATTTGTAAAGCCTCAGAAAATTCTGTACTTATCTATACAGAGTGACATAATTTTGGGGTATGAAATGTTGTACTCGGTACCTAAGCTGTTACTTCCGACTTCAGTACTGAAGTCAACTCAACTTTAACTTTTGAATTGCAACAGATGCCTCCATAATGCAATATTTTGTCTTAATGTTAGCTTTTAAGCGCCTAAGTAAATTAAGGTTTTCTTTCTTTAATAAAGGGTAGCTTTGGAAAGGTTCAAGTGTCAAGCTCAAATTTTGGTTTGGGAATATTGCATTTACAGTATGCTGGAGACAGTAACAATTATTACCTACAAGGAACAAAGTAGCTCTTTCCAGGTGACTAAAAAGCCCAGCGATTTCCCCAGTGTTTTTTCTCTTCCAGTACCCAAGCCGTATTGCAGTGCTTCAATATAAATTCTTTTCAAGCAGATAGAAACAAAAATACTCCAGCAGAGAGAACAGAGCAGAAGTTTTAAAGTTATTTCACCCTCATTTGCATTGAAAGACAATGGAGGTTTTTCCCCCCTCTCCGTTAAGTGTAATGTTCAGTTCTCTCAGATTTTATAGTGGCTCTTTCAACCTTATACTGCACTGTCTAGAACAGTGCTATTAACGTTAAATAGCTACTTTCAACAGATTTTCCTGCAGAGATTAAGGTGTTTGAAAACACTGACATTCTGTTACAGAAAAAAAAAAAAAAAATTTAGGTGGTATAACAAACCAACCAAGCTAGGATACAACAATCTAGAACATCAATATCCTTTTATATAAATGACACTTCTGAATCACTAACTTTTAGTGTTTCAAAAAAGGTCAGATAATCCTGCAGGAGGAATAAGAAATTAATATTGGGTTTCAAAAAGCGCTCACCTCTTAACATTAAAAGTTTATTACTGTTCAGCCATACCCCCTCAAACTGAAACAGATACCAAGGGGCTTGTCTACATGGTGCTGTAATGCACATCTGAGAAATACAAAATCTAATGTGCACCAATTGGCCTGTGTGGACTCCAGTAATACACACTAAAAGTTCCCTAGCGTGCATTAATGTAGTATGTTTCAGTCCTAGTTAATGCATTGGGGAGCTCTGAGTGTGCACGAGCAGGGTCCACATGGATCAGTTAGTGTGCAATATGTTGGTGCACATTCATATTCACATCCCTCATCAGGTGCCCATTGCCACACTACGCAGACAAGCCCTCAGGTGTGCTGTGTTAAATTGTTTTGGTAGTATGGATGCTTCCATTCAAAGTGGTTACGACTCACGTCAAAAGTAAAGTATCAGCTATATGAGGCACTGGTTTCTGAACTGTTTCAATGGGAGTTCAAGAGACAGGCAATTTAGCCCAAGCCCTGATTAAGCAGTATTTCTATAGCATGTAACCTTCTCACCGTTGAAGATACTTCACTGTATGTAGTTAACAGGTTTGTCCAAGTTCTTTACACTGCATCATCTAACTGGAAATATAATCAAGCCTTTTATTAGGTACTGGTGTCTAAGGATTATTTATCATGTCTACTGGCAGTACAATATTTGATCTCTCTCTCGGTTTCTCAGTAGCTAAGGACAAAGATTGTTTTCCAAAAGAAATTCATTTATATGACAGACAAAACCAAGTGCTTCTACGGAAGCATGTATTCCCTAGATCCATCTCTAAAGGAGCCTCGATGTGTACTGGAGATAATTTTCCTGTGTCTATCTAGATATTTGGAGTTAAGGTCACATAAACTACTGTAGTAAAGCAACTAATTTTAAGAAACATTAAATAGAATGAATTCAAGATTTTGTGGGTAAGTGTTGCATCACACTTTCTCGAACTATAAGTTCAAGGTGCTGTTAAGTGTTTTGAGTTCTAGACTGACATCCGAGTAATTCCCAGCATAACCTTTGTCCTTTGAGGCACTGTAGCAGGGTGACCACCCGCTCCAGCCTGGAAGGGGTTGGAAAAGCCCTGCAGAGGGCAAGGTAAAACCCTGGCTGATTGGGGGAAGTGGCTGCAGCTGGGGCCACGCCCCAAACTGAGCAACAGGGACTTATAAAAAGGCCAGGGAAGCCAGGAGCAAACAAACAGTCTTTCTCTAGATCTAGAGGGAGACGGGCCTGGCTGCAGGGAGTTGGACACAGGGTACTTGGGTGAAGTAGGTCTGGGGAAAGGTTAAGGAGCTGGGGAGCTCCAGCCTGGAAAGCCCCAGGTTGCGGCCTAGCATCGGGCTAACAGGTACTGGGGGTTGCAGAGGGCAGCCCAGGAGTAGGCCAAGGCAGCAGGTCCAAACCCAATCTTGCCAGTGATGAGTAGGCTGATACTGTAGTCTGCCCCTGGGTGTGGGGCCTAGACGATGACTGGCAGTAGCTGTATACTGAGGCAAGGTGGGAATAGTGAGTGTGGGTTCCTTGTGGAGGGGAGACCCTAAGACTGAGGGGTTACTGCCAGGGGCAGCACCCCAGGTAAAAGGGCACTGGGTCCAGAGGACAGGCGTAACACCGGCCTGCAAAGGGCAATCTGGAGCTGGAACTGAGCTAATTCCCAGAAGTCACCAGCAGGAGGTGCCACAGGGATGAGTCCGCTTATCTACAGGCTCATTGCAAGAGCGCTGCCTTTGCAAGATCGTCATGCTTCAAATACATTGGACATTTCCTCACAAATGAGCCAGCAGTTTTGAACATCTAATAATTTAAGTATACCAAAGGCTGAAGTCGGCACTAAAAAGATACAGACAACTATCATGACTGGTATCTTAAGTTTTAGCATAACAGAGACATTCCAGTTAAGCTATGAGCAACAGGGTGGTGGAAACTTCAGGAGTTTCCTCATTCTGACAAAATAAGGAAGAGATGATGACTTCAAAGTGGATCAAAGCTTTGAAGACCCTGACTTATTACAAGTACACTGAATGAAGCACACTCCAGGCAAGTCGCACAAATTAGATTACTGATATTAAAATATGAAGAAAAAACTTTTGACAGTAGCAGCCTCTAGGAAGTAAAGGACAAAAGTGCTCTACTGTAGACAATGAAGCACTTGCTTGCACATAATTAAAACTGAACCAAAAAAGTCAGCATATCTTCATAATCAACTGGTTAAGTGTTAATATGCCTTGATATCAAACTGAAATTTAGCTTCTCTTTTGCCATTTAGCTAAGGCAGAACAAAATTTTTCAAATCTCAAGAATAGCTATTTTTAAAAATCTAGTCAAAGTGAATAAAGACTATAGTGACAAGTAGTGTCCAGCTAGTAATTTAGTGTAACTTGCAGATCACACATTGTACATGCAGCTTTTCGATGCCAACAAAAAAGGATATGAAAAGTTAGATTCCCCGTTAAAAGCTCTCACTTGCAATTTATTACCAATTTTACATGTTCTTATAGGCTATTTCTAAGTTATTGGATTCTTAGTCCTTTATTATACAATTCATATTGGAAGGAATGATTAAAACAACGTTTTTGTCTCCGATGAACAAAATATCATGAATAATGACCTCATTCAAAGTTTGCCAGATAATGTAATCATTAATTTAGAAGCTGAGTGTCTGCTACACATTAAAAGCACTGATAAAACAGAAACACTGGCTTTATGGCTCATTACAACCATTTGTAACACACCCTACTACCTGGTAATCCTTAATTGCCCACTTCACTGCAAGTGGTCTCTTATAATAAGTGAGCTCCTTATGCTTAATCTGTCCCAATTTGTATTTAGCTCAGACACTCTGGTTACCTTTCCCAGACCCGAAGAGCCACTCTGACACCCAAAAGCTTGCCCCTTCCACCAACAGAACTTAGTCCAATTAAAAAAAAAAAAAAAAGTTACCTCACCTATCTTGATCTTAGGATCTAAGACATCGTGAAAAACACTAAAAGCAATATGTTTAAACTGGGAGAATTCAACTGATGTGCCACTAATAGGCTACATATTATTTTATGAAGCTAACAGATACAATTGCTGCGAAATCCCTAGTCTTCACGTATGTTTTATTGAGAAACATCAGAAAAAGGATTATATTAGCAATTCAATATACTAGTGTTTATACAGTCTAATAGCCATCCACCTTTGTAAGATTCAAAGAATCTAAGGCCAGAAGGGACCACTGATCTAGTCAGTCATTATGCAAAAAACAGTGTTGGTGAACGCTTTTAGGAAAAAAATCCAATTTTCATTTAACAGTTGCCAGTGATAAGGAATCCACCACAACCTTCAATACTGTGGTCCAATGATTAATTACCCCCACTATTAAAAATTTACACTATTTCCAGTCTGATTTTATCGAGCTGCAACGTCCAGTCACTGGATCTTGCTGTAAGAAATAATGCAACTATTCACAAAAATGGTAAGAGACAGGATCCTCCAAAATTGTCTGACAGCTCTCAACATACGCATCAAAATGACTTCGAGCCAGCCTTAGCAGCATTCAAAGTTGAAAAAGGTCTTTTATATATATATGCACGACTGGATAGCCTAGTGGTTAAGAGCGCCACCCTTTGATACGGGAGACTGGGGTTCAAATCCCGGTTGGTACCCAACTTTCCAGTAGGGGTCCTTGGGCAAAAGACCCCCTAATGCTTCACCTGCCTACCTCAAATATGAGAGTGACACGAACTAGGAGAGTCATGCCAGCTTGGACGTCGCCCGGATTAACAAGGTCCGCGCCAGATGTTGAGGAGCCAGGACAATCTGACGATAACTGGGCTACTGGAACGAACCATTCATGGACGAGACAAGAGAACCTGGAATTGATGGAAGCTACTACAACAGTAGACCTAATGAGAGGTGATATATGAGAGGACTATGGATGGACAAAAGACCTACATCCACACTCACTGAGAAAAAGACGGTTACTCACCTTTGTAACTGTTATTCTTCGAGATGTGTTGCTCATATCCATTCCAGTTAGATGTGTGCGCACCACGTGCACGTTCATCAGAAGATTTTTACCCTAGCAACACTCGGGTCGGCAGGGCGCCCCTTGGAGTGGCACCGCTATGGCGCCGGATATATACCCCTGCCGACCCAGCCACCCTTCAGTTCCTTCTTGCCAGCTACTCTGACAGAGGGGAAGGAGGGCAGGTGTGGAATGGATATGAGCAACACATCTCGAAGAACAACAGTTACAAAGGTGAGTAACC